>NC_142933.1:49279338-49296838 GCF_046866305.1 Octopus bimaculoides | reverse complement strand
CTTTAAACTGCAGCCATGCTGGGGCACTGCCTTGAAGAATTTTCAATCGAATGTATCGACGCCAGTAGTTATTATTTTTAAGTACTTGTACTTATTATATCAGTCCTTTAGTCGAACCGCTAAGTTACGGGAACGTAAACACAGCAACACCGGCTGTCAAACAGTAGGCAGGGACAAGCACAAACACAAAAAGACACACACTCACACATAGATATATACATATATACGACAGGCTTCTTTCAGTTTTTGTCTCCTAAATCCACGCGCCAGACTTTGGTTGGCCCGAGGCTATAGTAGAAAACACTTGCTCAAGGTGCTATGCAATTGGGACTGAACCTGGGTTGGGAAGCAAGATTCTTACAACAAAAGCAGAAGCAAATGCCATATTCATGCCGTTTTTAATGCAGCATGAATTTCATAAGTTTATATGCAAGATGTAATGCTTCTGTATTTGTGCCTGCATTGGCCATTGATCATACTGCTAATTTGTTCATGCAGTGATGAACCTCACGAGATATAATGTATCAGTCTGAACGTGTTGCACTCTTTACACCTTTGAGTCTATTTTTGTTTGCCTACAATTTTCTGATTTTAGCCACAGCGGAGGTGGGCAAAGCGCCAAAGTTAATATTCCTTTAACCTTATTGCCGGTGATGAGTATCCCAGCAGAGAGTTTTTTGCGAGTGAAGCTATTAATGTTTTAATTATTTTGTCTGTCTTTTATTTTTGTATGAGCTGAGAGAATAAAAATTATTTTAGGATGCTGTTTTTGTTGTTGCTGTCGTTGTTGTTGTTGTTGTTGTTGTTGTTGTTGTTGTTGTTGTTGTTGTTGTTGTTGTTGTTGCTGTTGCTACTGCTGCTGCTGTCGATACGTTCTCACATTTTGTCTCGTATGTAGTGGCAGGAACTAGAAAGAAAATTGCTGCAGTATGAAAAAAAAAGGGGATAATAGAGCTCCTTGCAAAGACATGATTTTGTTTGACTGTGCTATGTGTGAGATTGGCTTCCATACAACCTTTGATAATGTGTAATGCATTTTTACTTATAAGTTGTGGCTTCGTGTAATGCACTGTGGAGTGACTGTGAGCCCATATGGGTCAGGCATATTTCCTGATGAATATAAAGCAGTGTTTGTATACCAATGTTGTTTCTTGTTGGCTACAGACATGAGCTGTGATTGCTTAAAGAATGTTTGTATTTCATTTTGCTTCCCTTTTACTGTCTTCTACAGGTGCAGAAAAATGTTGTGAATGTGTTGTATGTCAGTTATTGTATTTTTGTACATAATGTGTGCATGGTATGTTTATTTTGTTGAGTATGCAGCTTTTTTGTATCTGATATTTTCTGTAATTGCTAGTAACTAAGGATTTCGTAGGTGCTACATCAAGTTTGTTGTCTTGGAGCCTGATTTCTGTTTTCAAGTTGCATCAATCTCACCAATCGTGATTGTAGATAACCGGGAAAATATCGACCAGAATATTCCTTTTTTCTTGGGGTGAATTCCTCCCAAACTCTGATAATCATGTTTTTTTAAAAAAAGGAAAACATGAACACGTATCTGTGCGATGTATGCATAATTCTTTTATTTCTATTACGTGTTTTGTAACACAAACACACGGGCGCGCGCGCACACACACACACACACACATCTCGATAAGCAACAGCAATACTCCCATACTACATTACATGTGATAAGCAACTGCTCTTAGCAATATGTAGTATCATCTTCAACTATGTGGAAGCATAGTTTATCTGAACTGCTGCACCATACGTGGTTGTGCTATAAGTCTTCGTAGTCAGAACTGACCAACCTTGTAAATTAATTTCTTGTTGACTATGAAATCTATGTTTGATAAAACGTGAAAATACATTTAAAGCTTAAAATGTATCTTTTCATTGTATCATCCCTTAAAATAAGTATCATGAAATACTGTAAAATGCCTGCGAATCAGGTTGGAGGCCCTAAACGTTAGTGCTTGGTTTCAGTGTCAGGGCGCTAATGATTAATAACACTTCTAAATAGATATCAGTCCTTCGCCAATATCAGGCCTCAAACGTTTCACAGATATCATCAGCTTATTTATGAACTGAATTGCGCTGTATTAGATGTCTTGATAAGAATACTACATACTAACTCATGAATATTCGAACTAAAAATTTGTAATTGCCAGCATTGAGGATACGGCCATTTTCTATAAATACATTTAGATCAGTACTTGTCGAAATGTATATAGTTTTTATTTTCTAGTCAGAAGAGGAAAGACCACGCCGATGACCCTTTCTAGAGGATGAGAGGAACTTAGCCTTTAGCTGGGGACATGACCTTCCCTGAAAGCAATATGGTAGACGCGCATTTGCATGGTTTCAGTGTAGCAAATTTAACTTACGGTTGTGGGAGAGAGTGAGAAAGGGAGAATTAGTGAGTGAGTGAGTGAGTGAGTGAGTGAACGAGTGAGTGAGTGAGAAATAAAAATAGAGATGGAAATGGGCTCCACCCTAGTAATTGACTGATATTTAATTTATCGAGCGCGCAAGAATGAAAGGTGAAGTTGACCTCGACGTGATTTGAACACGGAACTCAAAATAATGAATAAATACTACCCAGCAACAAGCATTATGTTTGTCTCGCTAACGCCTCAATCAGCTTCCTGCCTTCGTGATGTATTAAGATACTGAAATAACTTGTTTAATATTGTTTCAAGTAAATCTGTCAGATTTTTCTTTACAAGATCGGATTTCAAAATTCCGCTATCCTAAAGTCATAAAACATTTAACATGAATTTCTCTAAATAATGTCATCTCCGTAAATCTATTGTGTAACATCTATCCTTAGGCGGCAGTAGGACTTAAACTTCAAATATACACACTGAGCAATTACACAAAACTTACGAATGGTAAAAAATGGAATTTATAAGATTATGAAAACAAAAATCAGCTTTGAAATATCATCCTACCATTACCGCAGCATGTACGTAGTTAAGTATATAGTTACTCTACAAAAGATATATATATATATATATATATATATATATATATATATATATATATATATATATATATATATATATATATATATATATGTATATGCATGTATATAAGATATATGCTAAATATATGCAGATGTCTGGTAGCGTACCCATCTTCGGTTTATTTTCATCACATGATAGACTTAACAAACATTTCCATCAATGAAATTTTCATTATCAATTCATGGATGTTATGAAATCACTTTTGATTACATTTAAAGAAATTGGTTGACTATATTGAGAAAATCTTAAAATCTGAAGGAGTAGCAAGTGTTACATATCTCAAATTTATATTCATTAATTATAAATTATTCTATTTCCTATAATAAGTACTTGTGTCTTAACGTTTAAACTTTTATTTCCTCTTATATATATATATATATATATATATATATATATATACAAATATTTAAAAAGTCATCTGTTTCAAAACACAAAAGTATAATAGAAGTTTCTACTGCTAAAGTACCTAAATCACTGTTTTTGTCCGATTTAAGTATTTTTAGAACTAAGATCTTCAATTACTGAGTATACACAGAACACGCGAGTCACTCAAGTTCTTTGCTTTTTACGTTACCATTCAAAAAGAAGTGGAATAAATTGCTTCTGACTAGACGCATTACCACTGGATCATATCAATTTCTTAAAGAAAGCCGACACAAAGATCTGAGGGCATTGGGTGGTATCAGTACAACTCTAGCTTTGTGTACAGCTCATTAACAATGCGTTATGCTTCTTCCCTTTAATGTAACTGACAGTTGATTTGTATTATACATATACATTTTCCGCATGCCACCACGTTATAGTTCGGTGCAGCCCCAAAGTGAGTTTCATTCTTTTCTTTCTTCATCACATCCCTTCAAAAATATTGTTGTAGTGTTATGTTGATTAAATAAAGCAAAGTCAACAGAGTCGTTAATTGGTGAAAAGCGTCGATTTATTTTGTCGTTTTATTTGTTAACCATTATCCTTTCTGTCAGTTAAACATCATTTAATGCAGTGAAGTAGCTATAGTATCAGGTTTAAAGTTTACACGTTCTCAATGAGCAAATATATTTTCCTGCACTCATCTTTACGGCTATTTGAATCTTTAGAATGCTTGAATTTGTG
Organism: Octopus bimaculoides; assembly: GCF_046866305.1. Taxonomy (NCBI): domain Eukaryota; kingdom Metazoa; phylum Mollusca; class Cephalopoda; order Octopoda; family Octopodidae; genus Octopus; species Octopus bimaculoides. The sequence continues at coordinate 49,292,702 of NC_142933.1, read as the reverse complement.
AGAAAAGCAACTTGCTATGATGCTAAGCAAGAATAGGAAAATATATTTGTCAATATGTGCAACATGCTCACTTGCTCACGCATCCTTACACACGCATGCACGCAGTCATACGCATTCATAAACACACCATCTTATTCAAGAAATACGGTTTCATTTTTACATGTTTATATCTATGCATGCATGTATATCCGAGAATATATAACCATAAGATAGATGTTTGCCTCCATCTCAGCCCAGTTTTCTATCATTGTTTGTATACTGGTATGATCTCATGCTTTTCTCATGGCTTGTGGTATACATATATATAGGAATTTTCTACCTACTTAATAATCTTTGCAATCAATTGAATAATCTTTGCAACCAAGTGAATAATCTTTGCAAGCATTTGAATAATCTTTGCAACCAAGTGAATAACTTTTGCAACCAAGTGAATAATTTTTGCAAGGAATTTAATAATCTTTACAAGCAATTTAATAATTTTTGCAAGCAATTTAATAATAAAAATTAGGAAAAATTTTAAATATACACTTTTGTACAATTTATAAGACAAGGTTGTTATTGTTGAATAAAATTCTAAATTTGAAAAAAATTCGAAATATATTAGATCAAGGTACCCTATCGAAACTAAACTATTTAAAAATTTTTAAAGTTCTAGAAAATAGATTTTTTTTTCTCTATTAGTCTATAAAAATAAACGAAACAGTGAAAATGAACAAGCTTTAAGAAATGAGAGTGATTCTACTGCTACGAATGTCAATGACCCTGCTGATGCGAATGAAAATTCAGCAATTCTAACAGCGGAAGGCGGCGAGCTGGCAGAAACGTTAGCACGCCGGGCGAAATGCTTAGCAGTATAACGGCTCTGTGAATATTGTTGTGTTACTTTGTGAAAACTATGTGAATTACTGTAAGATGTCTCTGTAAATAATTGTGATTTTTTGTGGAATTATTGTTGTTACGTTTCACGCGAGCCGCTGCACATCTTCCCAGCTATGGCAAGTGGTAGTGTCTCCAGTATGGAAAGCTACGCCAGGGCCACTGCGGCGAGGAAGCCAGTGCCGCTGGTAACCAAGTTGATCAAGTTGGATATGGAGGAGGTGAGCAGAAACAGGAATTTGATAGAAGTAGGGGAGACTCATACAAATTGTGCCCCGCAAAAGAGACTAAAGAAGACAAAATTCTGAGGACAGTTGTGTATCGTACACAGGCTGTCGAAACCTGTAAAATTGAAATGGTGACGGAAGAGGAAATCGAGGAGTGCCTGGGTGAAATTGTGAATGAAGCTACGTACATCAGCAGAGGAAGAAAGTTCGGTACGGTAGAGGTGAGGTTCGCCACTATAGAAAAGCGATCAAGCATGCGACCAACATTTTAAGAAGTACAAAAATAGCATTACTGCCAAGTTATAGAGGAAGAAGAAGTTAGAATACGTATTCCCAGAATTCCACCAGAAATTAAACCAGAGTGGTTGGTTGCAACAGTGCTGGCTGCAACCAAGGAGGAGCCGGAATTGGGACCAGTGGCGAAATCAAAAATGCATAAATGGTGGAGATTTCGACTCGAAATGTGGCTTTTCGTCACATTCGAGGACATAGAAAGAATTCCCTACCAGATAGAAATGGAGGATGAGAGAATGTTAAATGTTGTAGTCGAGGGAAGAGACCACACTGAAGAAATGAAAAAGAGATAGAAGTGTGAAACAGAGAAAACAAAGGAGAAGAACGAAAATGGAACTACTAACCTTAAAAAGCGAAAGAAAAATAAGTCAAAGGAACGGTCAACAGAAAACAAAAAAGAGATAGAAAAGCCAGAAACTAATAAAGTACAAGAAGAAGAGGAGAGAACGGATAAAGATGTCAAATACAAGGGAGTTTTGATAAAGTACAAGAATTGCGAGCAGATGGAGAGAAAAGTCGAGAGGTTGGAGGAAATAATAAGAGTGAAGATGCCAGAGAAATGTGCTGAGAAATGCATTTTGATACGTGAGGAAAGCTGCTGGGAGTGCATATAAGAACTTGGTGAAAACATAACGAAACGGGTATGGTTGGTGGAGACACCACCCCCTAGAACTGATTATTTGCAGTTGATAAGGACGGAAGTAACAGTGGTTAATGGGAGAAAGGTAACGCGAGCGTTTGAATTTTTTGAGTTACAAAACCGTTAAAATGTTTACATGACGTTGAACGTAAAAGTGAAAAACTAGATAAATGTAATCACCCGACTTCGGGGATCGAATGGACATTGCGCTTCATTTTTTTCATTCTTGCATATTATCATTTTATTTTAATTACCCCGATTTTATGTTTGTTGCGTTTTGTAATGTCTTTATGTTTTGTGATATCTTTAAAAATTCTTTGTATAGCCCTTTATGGGTTATAAAGAAATCGGTATTTCGTCTGCCGTTACGTTCTGAGTTCAAATTCCGCCGAGGTCGACTTTGCCTTTCATCCTTTCGGGGTCGATAAATTAAGTACCACTTACGCACTAGGGTCGATGTAATGGACTTAATCCCTTTGTTTGTCTTTGTTTTTCCCCTCTATGTTTATCCCCTTGTGGGCAGTAAAGAAATAATCGCTAGCACACCGGGCGAAATGCTTAGCGACATATGTTTCGAAGATTACAAATGGTTCCTTCCAAACGAATGAGTGAATTTGATAAAGATGTAATTTTCTCTTCAGGGAAATTCATAAGAGCCAACTTAAACTTATTTTCTCTTCAGAGAAATTCATAAGAGCCAACTTAAACTTAAAGGAATCATTTGTAACCTTCGAAACATATGTCGGAAATAAAAGTATTCATTTAACATACGCGTATTACTCCATTTATTAAATTTTATATCTACTCAAAATACCCCAAATTAATAGGGAGTTTCTACCTCGTAAACAGGAGTTACACCACAGTTATTTTGTGATCTTTGCTACCCTGGTATCCATTAACCAATTTGTTTTGTCGAAGATAATTGTTAACTAAGAGAAAATAAATACATATAATCAAATATATATATATATATATATATGCATGTGTGTGTGTTTGTATGTTTGTGTCTCTGTGTGTATGTGCCTTTCTGCGTGTGTGTGTGTGTGTGTTGGCAATGATTCATGAAATAATACAACATATAAATGATATATAATCTCCTGTCAATATTTTTGGAGTTTGAGACACACTCAAAGCTATTGAGTCTCATGATGTTATTTTAGTTCAAACATAATTGAAGTCGTATTTGTATTGAGGAAATCACGAGGCAAGTTGCACTTTTCTCATTAGAATCTTTTACATTATTCCAAGTTGCTGCCAATCTCTTTCTCCATACATATATATTATGATTATGCATTTATTGGTTGTTCAAATACGCACAATGAAAATAGAACGGTCACAACCTACATCAGTTCCTACACTTTACTTTCTAAACATATGTGATCAACTAAAAGTTCAAACACAATTGGACAGAAAAAAAAACACATCTCTATTTTGACATTTAACTGTCCATTGCTAAAAAGAGCAATACTTGCACCAATTTGGAATCAACCTTATCCTGAACTACACATAAACGTTTTAAAAATAAATACTAAAAGATTGTACAAATATTATAATGGTTTATTTCAGAACTATTTCTGTAGTCAACAATGTACTTTATTATTTTGTTATAATTTGAGTTCACTTTCCTCTCATCCACCGCTGACACCTTGATGTTATTTTTAAAGAACTTTCAGTTAATTTGGTTGAAAAGTAGTCTTATCTAACCTTCTTCGTTATCTCTCAACACCTCCAATAATTGTTCCAGTAATTGTTCTGCATTGAGAACATTTTACATCAACTGTCTCTGAAGTCATCGTACTTGGGATGTTTCCATGGACACCAACCCTTGGATCTCTCACTTTTCTGACATCACCATTGCTAGTAAAGAGAAGAGACCGAAGCCCTTTCCATCTAGAATTGCCTGCACCAATTAGTCTCAGAACCTGTTAGAACGTACCTGTATCCCTGACTGATGCACGAATATCTTTTTTCTTTTGTCCAGATCCACATTTTACCATGGCAATCAGATATCAACTAAAATTGGATTGTCTACCCATTACCATATCAAGACACCTTTATCCAAATACGTCCTCCACCTCTTCATTTTTACTTTATGCCACTTCATATCAATAGTTAATTGGAACTATCAATCATCTATTTTCGGTCGAATTTATTGGTTGTAAATGTATTTCAATTTACCTAACCCTAAAAATTTATGCATTTATGAAATACAAGCATTCTAAGTAATTTTCTTAGATTTCCACGCTACCAAAGCGACTCTGGCAAAGAATACTATCTACAGCACACTAAGGAAATCTTTTACCATTGCAAATATGCAAAGTAACCAACCATATGTAAAGCCAAAATATAAATCCTTGAATCGAATGCCCTGCAAGCTCTTTCGTTTTCCACGATCATACCATTTACAATCTACAAGCTCTTTTGCATGTCATGCTTGCAATCTCTTTCTCAACGTATGATTTAAAACAATGTAGTACACTACACTCTATAGTTTCCTTCGCTTCCCACGGTTTACAAGCTCTCTCGCCTCCCATTGTCTGTAAGCTATCTCTTCTCTTACGATCTTCAAGATTTCTTTATCTCACACGATCTGCCAACTCGTTAATCTTCCAAGGTTTGTAAGCTCTCTTACTTCCCATGGTCTGCAATGCAAATTATCACATACAACTTGTACGCTGCTTAATGCTTCTCTATTATCGCTAATATGTCAATAACGACTTCTCTTCCCTTCTTCACGGAAATTATCTTATATTTCGTTTGATTCCTGGTTTTGTTTAATATTACAATCAATATGTACCTGCCGTTTTAGTTAAACACTTCTTTATAATTTCAGTTAGTTATCATTATTGCTATAACGCTGTGTATTTCGTGGTACTTACGTTATGTCCTTAACGACCTCTCCTGGCAACAGAAGATGCGTGGTAGCAGTAATTAACCAAGTGATGCAGAAAGGAATAACTTATGTGCTTATTTCATAAATCTGTCGAAAAAGAAAACTTAATGATAATAATTGACCATTGAAATTAACAATTTATTAATTACGTTCAATAGCTCTTCACTTACATTTACATTGAATAATTACAAAATATAACAATTGAAATTCATGCATGTATGACAGAAAATGAATAAGTTACTCAATATTTGTAAAGGATACATCAGAAGTATAACTATAGTCTCTTTTTAAAATTATGTAAGATATCTGTAAAAAGAACATAAAGTAGAATTCAATCGATTTTTCAAATGAGATAATATGAAATAGATCGAACTGATTTTGACTATTTAAACTAAATTCGAATGTACAATCGATGGAAAGAATATTTGTATAGGGTGTGATAGATTTTATATGACTTTTGTAATCAATGCTTCCTTTCATTGTAAATGATAAGACATTGGATTGTTCATTATAAATTATCAGGGACGTACGTAAAGTTTTCAATATATGCCAGTATGTTAAGATGATGAGCTGGCAAAATCATTTCGTCCGGCGTGCTAACGATTCTGCAAGCTCGCCGCTTTATACAAGTTACGTATACTATTATTAGATTCAACTTCATTAAATTTAAAGTTTCATCGGCTTCTTACTGAAACCTAGCATATCGGTCTCAAATAGCTGATTAGATAGGTGCAAGAATTTCATAATGACAAACGAAAACTGGGTTGTTATTGGTCAACGCATCTCACATCGTTCTTTAAGGAAAGGAATCGTAATTCAAGCGGCACCAAATCCATTAAAAAGTAGAATTTCTTTGACAGCGTGGCTGGACAGAAAGCTGGTGGCGTCTCGCTATATGGCTGGTCTTTGAAGGGACTTGAGCGACAACGGATCAATGACCGGAGAGGGTGAGTGTATGTGTATGTGTGTGTGTGTGCCAGCTGTATGGGTTCATAGATGTGGGTGTCTGTTTCCAGTCAATGTGACTATCTTTTCCTAAGTGGCCTAACAATTTTCGCCAGTTATTTTCTCCTTCCTTACCTCGAGTTGCTCCAAAGTATTACCAAACGAATGCTTCACCTTCTCCGGAATCAGATATAATTTCAAGAAATCTAGAATTTATGTTGTGCGATATTTAATATACCTTTATTCGCCTTTATCATTCATATCCATGCTACTGACCACTCATAATCATTTCTCATTATTCATTGTCGTCTGATTAAACACACACACATACTCGCGCGCAGACATAAACGTATATATATATATATATGTATATGTGCGCGCGTGTGTGTGAGTGTGTGTGCGCGCACGCTTGTGGATTTCAAGTTCTTATAAGAGATAGAAGTTTATACGAATGCAAATCTATAAGAATAACTCTAATGCAAATGAGTCTCTACGTCGTAACTCCACGTCCTAGAAATAGCAGTCAAGTCTCTTTAAAATCATGACTTACAGCTTACAATAAAGAAAGAGCACATTTGATAATGTAATCTTAAAGTAACCATGTAAAGGTAGGATGGACGCCAACAGAGAAGAAGAAGAAGAAGAAGAAGAAGAAGAAGAAGAAGAAGAAGAAGAAGAAGAAGAAGAAGAAGAAGAAGAAGAAGAAGAAGAAGAAGAAGAAGAAGAAGAAGAAGAAGAAGAAGAAGAAGAAGAAGAAGAAGAAGAAGAAGAAGAAGAAGAAGAAGAAGAAGAAGAAGAAGAAGAAGAAGAAGAAGACAGTGAAATTAAATATTGCTTGAAGTATCTTCGTCGAAATAGGATTCTCTCAAAACAAATCATGTTCTTCCACCAACTATTTATTTGTCAAATATAATTTAGAAAGAACCCATTCAAAATGTCTATTGCATGTATACCCTAATGAGAAGCTGATTTTAATTCCATAAAGGTGACTGAATATTTTCCGAGTTTATTTGAGTCTTTTGAATGATAATTATTTGTGTTCAATTCTGGCTACTATAGACATGAATGTATAAGTTTATCAAATAGAACTAGCTGAGCCGTAATTAGATGACGCCAAATCAAAATAGCTTCTAGTTACAAACAATTCTATATTAGGGAAAAGCGGTTTATATAAATTGAATTTATGCGATAATTTGTTGTGGTGGTAATCTAATTACTAAATATAAATTGCCTTCAAATTGAGACTAAATATGTTTCTTCTTCCATCTACTTCACGTCTAAATGATAAGCTACATTGTGATTATGACTCAACATATTAGAAATACAGTTTTATTTGTTAGCATGCAGGTGCCTTAGAGACACCTTATGCAAGATTTAGATGATAGCTATTGATATTTATATGCTAAAATACTCAAGTTTGAATAATACGCTCCCAACATTTATTTATCTAAGTAGTTTAAAAACTAAATCAATATTTCGTTTGTATGCATTTAGATAGATAGATAGATAGATAGATAGATAACTTTCTTTTATTAGCCACGCAGGGCTGCATACAGAGGGGACAAATACAACTGTAGAGCTTTTCTTTAAGAAAAAAAAAATCCGATCAAAAGGGATCGGTAGGGGCAAAAAAGGAAAAAAAAAGGGGGATATCGTATATCACAGAAAATGTCAATTGTGTAAAATGGGGTAACATTAGGTTTATCCATGGAGAGAAAAGCCTACGGAAAAGACCATGGTAACCTCAGCAGGGAATAGACACATGAGAGCGAAGTGCTCTCTCTCTCTCTCTTTTTTTAAAAAATTTTTTTTTTTCGATTTATAGGATCATGCTCAAAGAGGTATCGTCACTCGCACGCATCATCTTTGCTACATTCACCCACCTTTTAATGACACTTTCACGAGACAAAAACTGTCTCTCTATTCTCACCTTCCTTTTCAAGTGATACTTGAAAAAGTTGATGAGCGATTGGCCAGAGAGGTAAGTTTTCGTCTCTAATCCTTTCGCTCGGGTCCACCACACACATTTTTTCACCATGGCCACCAGCATGATGAACACTGCCTTGCCTTCCCTGTTGAGGGACGGTGGTGGAGCAATTTGCACAATAGACTCGGCTGACAGGCGGACTCGTCCCACACGTGACAGCAGCCGTTCGGCATAAGCCCACAGGTCGGAAATCTTTGGACACAGCACGAGTGCGTGCAGAACGGTTTCGTCGCTCTGACCGCATCTCGGGCATGTCGGTCCGGTGTGTCTCGAACCGTGTCTGTAAAGCTTATCCCGAACGGGTAATGCTTCTCGATAGCACTGCCAGGCCAGGGATCCATAGGTCCCGGCCCGAAAGTTGTCCTGAACAGGCGGTTCAGGTGTTCCTCGTCGACGCCCAGATTCTGCCCGAGATCGTCGTCGCACCTCCCCTCCACTAATCCTCTATAGAACGCTTTTGTGGAATCAAAGTTGCACAAGATTGGTCCTGGACGGCAGAGTTGCTTGAGAGCAACGCGACTTTCGCGGTGCAATTCGCCGAGCCTAGGTCTCTGTTTAATCCACGACTGCAGTTCAGCTAAGGAGACGAGCTGCGGGAAAGCGCGCCGCACAAACGGCGACCAAACCTGTTCACCGTCGTCTAGGAAGCGCCGGAGATGTCGCAGTCTCAGCGCATGTCTGCGCATCATCAACCACGGCATACCCAGCCCTCCATTTAGCAAATGGATCGCCTAACCATCGGAACGCTTCCCTTCCACAAGAAGCGGAAGAGTATGCGTTCCAGTTTGGTGATGGTAGGGTCGGGACAAGACACGACAGTCAGACGGTATTCGATGCAATGTACGCGTTCGCCACCTCCGCCCGACCTTTTAGGGATAGCTTCCTCTCGGCCCATTGCCGGGTGAGAGTGACCACCTTAGTCGTTATTTCGCCCCAGTTCTTCTCCATTTGGAGGTTCGGACCGAACCAGACTCCGAGCAATTTGACCGGCCCGTCAGTCCAGCGTCCCACAGTGGAGACGCTGTTAGACGGCATGGGCTTGCTTCTCCAGGTGCCGAGCCGCAAGCTCACTGACTTATCCCAGTTAATTTTTACTCCCGTTACCGCTTCGTATTCTTTTAGTCTCTCGCCGACCAGCTCGATGCGCTTTTGGCTCGACACTATGACGGTGACGTCGTCCGCGTATGCAGACACGCTCGTCCCACATCCCAGCTCTCGTGGGATGCCCCTCAGCGTCGCCAGCTTCCGCAGTAGAGGCTCAAGAGTCAATACATACAGAAGGGCCGAGAGGGGGCATCCTTGACGAACCGAACGCATGATGCCGAAGGGTCTGGATAGATGACCGTTTACGCGAACTACCGAGCGGATGCCGCTGTATAAGGCAGCGATCCAACCGCGGAAGACGGGACCGAAACCAGCCGCTATGAGGACGGCTTCCAAGTAGTGATGGTCTACCCTATCGAAAGCTTTTGATTGATCCAAATTGATCAGCGCCCCACCCATGCCAGGTTCCTTAACTACCCTGTCCATGATGTAGCGGATCAGATGGAGGTTGTCATGGATACTCCTACCCGGCACGGCGCACGTCTGCGCCCTGTCGACTAGTTTCTCGATGACAAGCGCCAACCTCTCGGCTAACACTTTGGCCAAAATTTTCAAATCTGCGTTGAGCAGAGTGATGGGCCGAAAATTATCTATGATGTTCCCCTTGTTTGGGTCTTTCTTTAGTAGTGCCACTGCTCCTCGCTTTACAAAGACGGGGATGCTCCCGTTTTGCTGCCAGTTGCAGTAGACAGCTGCCAAGACGCCTCCAAACAAGTCTGGCATATGACAATAAAGTTCGTAGGGCAGACCATCCAAGCCTGGCGACTTGTCTCCCTTACTGCCTGCCATCGCATCCCGTACGTCCGCGGCTGTGATGGGTCTTTCACAACACTCCGCCTCTCTTGCTGAGAGTCGTGGCAAGCCATGCAGGTGGGCACTAAAGTCTACTCTGCGTTCTGACCCACCATTTGTGCCGAACAGTCGGGCAAAGTGCTGTTGAAAGGCCTCGCACATCCTTGCAGGCTCGAGTAATTCGCGCCCTTCTTCATCTGTCAGAGACCTAATGGTTGCTCTGTTGCCTCGTTGCACCTCCGCTACTCGGGCCTCTCGGGCCGCTCCAACTCCCTCGTCCCTCAGAGCACGCATCCTAGCTCTGACAACGCATCTTTCGTGTTTGGCGTTGAAATGTTGGTCGAGGGCCAACCTCACCGCCACTACGTTGGACGCGATGCCAGTACTAAGTGCCTCTTCTAATTAGACAGATAGACAGATAGATAGATAGATAGATAGATAGATAGATAGATAGATAGATATGTTTCTTTATTAGCCACACAGGGCTCAACATAGAGGGGACAAAATACAAATGTAGAGTTTTTCTTTTCGATGGGGACGAAAATAAAATAAAAAAATAAAATGGGGATAACGATGAAAAGGCATCGAGAAAACGTTTGGGGTATGTACAAAAAAAAAAATTTCCCAAAAAATGGGGAGGTTATCCGTGGAAAGAAAAACCTACGGAAAAGACCACGGTAACCTCGGTCCTTAGTGTCACAATTTGTTAAATAAAATTCCTTTTATTTATGCAAGAAACGTAAGTAACTCTCTGTTTACAAAATTTTAAACGTTTTATAGAATCATGGTCAAGGTGGCTTCGTCATTTATACGTGCCATTCTTGCTACATGTATCCATCTTTTTTCGAAACATTTGCTAGACAACACTTGCCTCTCTACCCTCACCTTCCTTTTCAAGTGATACTTGAAAAAGTTGATGAGAGATTGACCAGAGAGGAAAGTATTTGTCTCTAATCCTTTCAGACGCGTCCACCAGATGCATTCTTTCGCCATAGCCACAAGTACGATAAATACAGCTCTTCCATCCCGTTTAAAGGAAGGAGGCGTGACGATATTGACGATAGACTCGGTTGATAAACCGACTCGTCCCACACGCGACAGCAGTCGTTCGACATAAGCCCACAGCTCCGAAATGGTTGGACACTGCACGAGTGCGTGCAGAACGGTTTCATCGCTCTGACCGCATCTCGGGCAGGTCGGCCCCGCATTTCGCGAGCCGTGTCTATAGAACTTATCCCGAACGGGTAGCGCCTCTCGGTAACACTGCCAGGCCAGGGATCTCTGGAAGTTGTCCATAGGCCCCGGCCCGAAAGTCGTCCTGAACAGGCGGGTCAGGTATTCCTCGTCGACGCCCAGGTTCGCCCCGAGATTGTCGTCGTACCTGCCCTCCACTAATCCCCTATAGAATGACTTCGTTGTGATGCAGCCGCTCAAGGTCGACCCGGGACGGCAAAGTTGTTGCAGTGCAACGCGACACTCACGGTGCCATTCGCCATTCCTCGGCCTCTTTTTGATCCACGACTGCAGCTCGGTCATGGAGACGAGCTGTGGGAAAGCGCGTCGCACAAACGGCGACCACACCTGCTCACCGTCGTCTACGTAGAGCCGGAGATGTCGCAGTCTCAGCGCATGTCTGCGCATCATCAACCACGGCATGCCCAGCCCTCCTTTCAGCGGGTGTTGGCAACAAACGGATCGCCTCACCATCGGAACGCTTCCTTTCCACAAAAAGCGGAAGAGGATGCGCTCCATTTCGGTGATGGCGCGATCGGGACAAGGCACGACGGTCAGGCGGTATTCGATGACGGACGCGATGTACGCGTTCGCCACCTCCGCCCGACCTTTTAGAGACAGCTTCCTCTCGGACCATTGCCGGCAGAGAGTGGCCACCCTACTCGTTATCTCGTCCCAGTTCTTCTCCATTTGCAGGTCCGGACCGAACCAGACTCCGAGCAACTTGACCGGACCGTCCGTCCAGCGTCCCACTACTGAGGCGCTGCCGGACGGTATGGGCTTGCTTCTCCAGGTGCCGAGCAGCAAACCCACCGACTTATCCCGGTTGATTTTCGCTCCCGTCACCGCTTCGTAGTCTTTCAGCGTCTCGCCGACAAGCTCGATGTGCTCGTGGCTAGACGCTATGACGGTGACGTCGTCCGCGTATGCCGACACGCTCGTCCCGCACCCCAGTTCTCGCGTGATGCCCCTCAGCGTCGCCAGCTTCCGCAGTAGTGGCTCGAGAGTCAATACGTACAGGAGCGGCGACAGGGGGCATCTCTGACGAACCGAACGTGCAATGTCGAAGGGTCCCGATAGACGTCCATTGACGCGAACAACCGAACGGATGCCTGTGTACAAGGCAGCCATCCAGCCGCGGAAAACGGGACCGAAGCCAGCCGCTTCGAGGACGGCCTCCAAGTATCGATGGTCCACCCATGCCAGGTTCCTTAACTACCCTCTCTATGATGTAGCGCATCAGATGGAGGTTGTCATGGATGCTCCGGCCCGGCACGGCGCACGTCTGCTCCGTCCCGACCATTTTCTCGATGACAAGCGCCAACCGCTTGGCTAACACATTGGCCAAAATTTTCATGTCTGCATCGAGCAGAGTGATGGGCCTAAAGTTATCTATGGCGTCCCCCTTGTTTGGATCTTTCTTCAGCAGCGTTACCGCTCCTCGGCTCACAAAACCGGGAATGCTCCCGTTCTGCTGCCAGTTGCAGTACACGGCCGCCAAGACGTCTCCAAACAAGTCTGGCATACAGTTGTAAAGCTCGTAGGGCAGACCATCCAAACCCGGAGATTTGTCCGTCGAGCAACCCGCCATCGCGTCCCTCACCTCCTCCGCCGTGATGACCCCTTCGCAGCACTCCGCCTCTCTTGCCGAGAGTCGTGGCAAGCTGTGCAGGTAGGCACTAAAGTCCACCCTGCCTTCTCGCTCGCCACTCCTCCCGAACAGTCGGGCAAAATGCCGCTGAAACGCCTCGCACATCTTGCTCGGCTCGAGCAATTCGCGCCCCTGTTCGTCTACCAGAGACCGGATGGTGGCTCTGTTACCCCGCTGCGCCTCCGCCACCCGGGCCTCTCGTGCGGCTCCAACACCTTCATTCCTCAGAGCACGCATCCTTGCCCTGACAGCACACCCTTCGTGTTTAGCATTGAAGTGTTGGTCGAGGGCCAACCTCGCCGCTAAAACCTCGCCGCTAAAACGCCTCTTCTAACTTTATCACTAGCTCCCCCTCTACTCTGTTCCTCTCTACAGCTAGTGCCCTGCTATACCTTATTGCTTCCGCCCTTACTGCTCTCTTGAGGGCAAACCACCATTTGTTGTTGACGATGGCTCCCGTCAAAGCCCTCTTTACTAACGTGCTAATCCGGTCTCTGAAAACCTGTCTCGACGGGAAAGACGCGTTTATTTTCCAGTAACCGGGACCCTGCCTATGTGCCTTATCTAAGTCTAGCGTACACGTCACAAGTTTGTGATCCGTGTAGCTGACTATGTGGAACTGTGGACATCCTAAACTATCTGTATCTCTTGTCCTACACACTATCCTATCTAGATACGATCTCGACGACCCAATGCGGTTGCTCCAAGTCCACGTTGGCACA
>NC_142933.1:49194338-49274338 GCF_046866305.1 Octopus bimaculoides | reverse complement strand
GAACTTCAAATGCCTGGATTTGGATTTGCGATGAAGTCTGCAATAACAAACCCGTCTTCTGTTTTGGATCTTTTGTTTCATTTTTTACTTGTTTCAGTCATTGGACTGCGGCCATGATGGGGCATCACCTTCAGGTATTTTTGTGTTTTTCCGCCCCCACCGCTTGACAAACGGTAGGGGTGGGCAAACGCAGACACAAAGACACACGCACACACACTTATATATATATATATATATATAAATCGACTTCTTGACGTTTCCATCTACCTATTCCACTAAAAAGGGTTTGGTTGATCCGCGGCTATAGCAGAAGATAGTTAGCCAAGATGCCACGCGTTGGGACCGAACCGGAACCATGTGGTTGCGAAGGAAACTTCTTACCACACAACCGCAATTACACCTATAGAAATAAATCGCAAAATTGTTACTCGGGCTGATATAGTGACGTCAGATTAGAAACAATTCCCAAATTTATCGCTCTATGCTAACAAAAATCTGATTTGTGTGGTGACTGGCAGAATCGAAAGAACGATAAAAAATATATACTTGGTCTTTCATTGCATCTCTTTGCGTTCTTATTCTGTTTCCTACAATAAGAAACTCTATACCAGTAATATACTGTTCCATTGCCCAAAATTGGTAATCCTTGCATAAAGGAGAAAAATATTATTGGAAATGTAATGAACAGAAGAACTATCCGCCACAGATGTTGTGGTTGAATATTAGAGAATGTAGACTATTTCTATATTAGTTACAATTAAACAATTTGCTCAGAACGCCAGTGAATCAATGAGAACAATGCCAGGAACATAGACAAAGGTATCTAGAGTAGAGAGGAAATATTTCTTCTACGGTGACTGCACCAATAAAGACAGAATTAATGAGGATATTATGAATAAAGAGGCACAGAAATGATTTCTTATTCATTTGATTTAATAGATAGTGTCAATAAGAACAAAGAATTAATTTTAAGATATATTATTAATTTGATAGAAGGCTGACAAGTTGATGGATTTTAAACTTTTGCTTGTCATTGCTTATTGCGAAATTATTCAATCATTCCCACAAGTTAGTCCTATTCAGTAATGAAGTCAAATACAGTTGATGAAAATTTGAGAAGCCCAGCATCTTCCGGAAATATTAATATATCCAACCCCTGTAGCTTAAGTAAATCTGCTAATAGATATGTCTTGGTAATGGAACGAGGTTTATCAATTTTACTGCTGAATGAACTCTTTAAGCAAGAATATTTTTAGGCGATTCATATAAAAAAAGGATACTCGATATATAAATAAGTTTTTCATTGAATAAATAACAGGGATAATTGGCATCAAAATTGTTTTATGCATTAAATGGAGAACAAATATTCCAGCATAAACTTCTTCCTGTGTGCATGCTCTGTGATAACTATTATAATTTTATCTGAACTAGAAGGGTTACCTCTTCATTATAAGGATTAGCAGTGAAAAGAGTACTCTCATAACATTTGACAAACTTACAATGAAGTACATCCGATTGATATTGTAAGAATTTGAACCATGAATTGAATTTGAGCTACTTATTCTTGCATTTTGGTTTACTAACTCTGAAATCAAATATATATTATACTATAGCTTTGGCATTCAAATCAGAGATTATTAAGAACGTTTTCGAAGAATTCGTAACAAGCATTTTTTAATCCTATACCCTATATCTATCGGGTGGTGTGATAGTTAATTTCAATGCATGTTATCCGAAAAGAACTATCAAACAAATTATGAAAGCATTTGACAGAGAGGATAAATCTACAATTAGAAACAGCTGGGAAAATTGTGTGTGTACATATACGACGGGCTTCTCTCAGTTTCATTCTACATATTCCGCTCACAGGGCTTTGATCTACCGGGGCTATTGTAGAAGACACTGCCCACAGTAACACGCTGTGAGACTGAACCCAGAACCATGTGGTTGAGAAGCAAACTTCTTATAAAAAAACCACGCCAGTTTGCTTTATTATAATAATTATTATTATTATTATTATTATTATTATTATCATTATTATTATTATTATTATTATTTGTTCTTATCGCTTTTTATTTATAATCTTGAGAAAAAATCTCTTAGAACGCATTATCACTTTCTAACATGAAAATCGATAAGAAACTTAATTTCACGATACGGGATTTTGCGTTACGGGATTTTGCGTTACGGGATTTTCAGGAACATATTACTTCCTTAATACAGGAATTCTCGTGAAGGATAAGTAGAAGCATTTGATATTGTGCACCAAATATTAGCAGATGAAACCAATATTCCTTTCATTTAACCAGACAGTTTGTAATAAATTGATACTAAATGATATCATTAGCAAATTATCATTATTTGATCCGACAAAGGAATAATGTATTTATGAAACATCAAGTGAAAACTGACATCGTCCATTACATATATCATTATGATATGATGTAGGAAAACTGAATTAAACGGGATATTGAATAATAAAAAATAAACTTTTGAATCTCATATATATGATGGATGAGATAGAGATCTCATTCTAAGGACAAATAGTTGCTGAACATCCATTTTCAAACGTATTCAGTAACATGTTGCTTCGGAATGAATCGTCAAATTTGTCTCTAGAGTAAAAAACATTCGCTGAAAAACAATGATATGCGGCGTCATTATCTCTAAAAGGGCGTTCATTTTCCGAATACACTTCTTTTACAAAGATTTTTACGGCAAACTTTCTGAATGTGGGATGGTAGCCAAGTAGAGAGATAGTCTGTACCCTCTATCAAATTTAGAATCTTTGTTTCATTTATCTCTGAAACTAACTGGACTCTAATATTGGCGCCTCATTTCTTTGTAAGAGAATCCTTGAAAACACAAAGGAATACAGACATAGCCAGTTTCAGTACTCGCAAACTGCAACATAACGATATAGAAGTTTTAACAGTACTTTCATTTCTATTTCAACTCATAACAACAATAGACTTTGTAGTTTTCATTTGGGGGATATATTGGATATATAATTAAATTATGCCAACGTTCCAAAAAATATTACCTCGATTTATTAATTTTTAATAGACAAATGATTTTAATCCTAATTCTATTAGAATATATAGGAAGTAATTTGATAGTAATCAATCCGTTGTTATATGGCTTTGCTACAGCAATAGGCACAAGCAATTACGAGCTTCCGGGTTCGAAGCGATTGATCAGAATCATGGACGAGTATCTTCAATCATAGCCCAGAATCAACTTAAACATTTTGAATGATATTAAATAAGCGGAAACTGTGTGCAAGCCCGACAAATTGCTGAGTCTGTTCTTGGGCGGACTTAATCTGTTGCCCACTTAAACACCATCACTTAGTTCGTGAGCTATGTTTGAGAATTTTACTGTTATAAATATTTGGACTTGGTATTTAGTCTGAGGAAAACTTGATATTTAGATGCGATGTTTCCTACTGTTCAACAGTTGAAGCAAAGTCTCTTCTTACTTGTACTCTCAATAGTCTGTAAAACATGATGAATGTTGTTCTTTCTCCTTTTTTCTACACAATGAAAAATATTTAGAAGATAGTTAAATGATCGTTTATTATATTCATTCATAATTTAAGATGGATTGTTATATTCAAATTACAACTGTGCCACAAGCATCTAAAAGAATTACATTTTCGAACAAGAATCAACAAAATATACCGAGAAAAACCTGTCAGTATACAAAAATGAATTGTATTCTACAAAGTTTACATAAATATCTAAAGTAATTTTTATATTCAACTAATTCCATTCATTGGACTGCAGGCATTCTGGGGTACCACGTTCAAGAATTTATTTAATTATATAAACCCAAGTACTTATTTTATCGTATTTATTTGTGGAACCAGTGTACACATAAACACGGGCACATTTATACATATTATATTATATTATATAAGGCGGCATTATTTACGTCTCACAAATCCCACTCATAACATATTGAGGCTACAATAGACTTGAGACTTTTATGAAAAAACCTTTGGCTTAATGTGTGGTGCAGTGGAAACCAAACTGAAAGCACGTCGTTACGAAATTAATTTTTTTCTTGTATAATGAGGTTGGTGAAGGAAACATTGACTTCCTTGACAAATACTGCAGTCTTACCATTGAATTTTGATTGAGAATTAAAAAATTACTTTTTTATTAACTTTATTTATTAACTCCAAACGGCTAAAAAGTAAATTTGATCTTTGACTTCAGAATGCAGAAAGCTAGAACAAATAACTTAAGGCATTCTGATTGACGAGACGCTTACGATTCACCGCTTTCAGACAAGCTTACCCACGCCTATATTTGGAGTGGGTTTTATTCTGCCTATGACTCTGAGTAAACTGCAATTCATTTTCCTCAAATTTGTCATGAATTGTATTCATTACTTCATCAATTAAATCATCACGATTATAGAAATCTTAACACATTTAGCTAGGATTCAGCTAACGATGAACATCGGTAAAATTTCTTTATAATGTTATTAAAAATCATTATATTTCTGTTATGTGGTTACGAATTTATATTACATTCAAAACACTTTGTTGCTATACTACTAAATATATTAACTTGTCCATTAATAGATAATTACAATAGTGCTGAACCCCACATCTAACTCTATTCCGCATGAATTCTACTCCTCAGGTAAACAAATATCTTTCTAAAGCCATCAATTATGCTCCTTATGCGATTATCGGAGATGTATTTGTGTATAGTTCTATTAAATTAACTTCGTTACATTGTCTATATGTATACAGACGTTGATGTCAACTCCTTAATAATCTGTCTGCTGTAGCAAATATCCTGAAATATCCAATTACATCTACTGCCAAAGCGTACACTTGGTCTAGAAAGCATACTTGACAGAAATGCATAGCTACGCGTTTACAATTAACTTACATAAAACCCCACCCTTCAAATATATTATGGTTTCCTACTTAGATTACAAAGTTCCCTATGGTAAAGTAATATAGAACCTCCGGTCCAAGAGTAAGTTACAAATACAGATTCTATTTCACATATATTTACATTTGTAAATAAAACAAATATTGATAAATATGGCTTGTATGATATGCCTGGAAAATATTCTAATGCTGCGGAAGTGTTGTTGAAAGTAGAATAAAAGTTATGAGAAAGATTTCAGAAAAAGATGTTGCACCGGTTTGAAAAATGACGCAAAGAAATGTGTTGTATACAGATACAGACGTTGAACAAAATTTCGTTGACAGTAGGTGAGACTTCTACTGAATAGAAAAAAAGCTGGGAAAATACTAGTCCAGGTTGCTTACGGGGTCAATTAAAGCCACGTGAATATTTTACTATAAGCTCTATCTAAAGTGCTATGTACATAGGAAGACAGCTAAAACCAAGGTTTCTTCAAAGAATTCTCGTACCAATTATTTCATATATACATACATACATATATATATATATATATATATATATATATATATATATATATATATATATATATATATATATATATATATATATATATATATACATGCACACATGCACATATATGTTACAACTTTCTAATACACACACACACACACACACACACACACACACGCACACACACACACACACACACACACACACACACACACACACATATACAAAAATATTAAGAAAATTAATTTATTAAAGAAGAGTATATATGCATATATCTATGTATATCTCTTCTGTTTTTTAATTATTAGGAATCTTCCACTGAGGAGGGAGCCGGTTTCCAACTAAGAAACAAGCCTCCATCTTTAGGATGTAGGTTACACAGACAAATTCACACTTGGAACTTGAGAAAAGTCTCGCACATTTTTATTGTTTCACTCACAGATTGCACATGTAGTGTACGAGTTAACAGGTCGATTTCGCTTTCTGAAAACACCAGTTTATCCAGATTCTCCGTTAAGCATTTACTAACAAAACCTAGTACTCCAATTATTATTGGTATGAATATGAATTCATAGTTTGGATATAGAAGATGGAGATTTTGAAGCAGTTGTCCATAGATATCCTCTTTTTCTTTGATTGTCAAAGAGACATTTATATCTGCAGGGCAGCTGATCTCTATGATGGTACATACCTTTGCTCCTCACACCCAAACAACAATATCCGGCCTGTTATGTTTACATTTGACAGAAGTTTTAATGGAAATATTCTACTAGTATTCTTTGAGTTAGTGTTTATGAATGTATTCCATAATAGAGCGATTTTCTAAGTTTATTTCAGGAAAGTCTTTCTTGCGGATGGCATTGTAAATTGTTTTAGCGACAACATTGTGCCGCATAGGGAGGTAGTACCATAACGACATTTTAGGACAGCTGCTAATCACATGCGTGATGTCTTCCATAGGAACATGACATAGTCTACACATACGGTTGCACCTTGATATTACAAGAGCATCACTGTCTCTCTTTTTCACCAGGTACTTTGTGGCAATCTCCTGTTCTTGGATTGCAAATGCATGGCCTTCAAAGTGTGATGTGATGTAGTGATCTTGTGTCGAAGAGCGGCTGCGCTTCATGTGAATTCTATCTTCTTCAAACTTCCAGGCATCATACCCATGCATAGTAAGTCTTCTTTGTCTTTTTTGTATGCTGGGTGCTCTCCATCCGGTCTTCTCTGAGGTGCTTCTTGAGGAGCTCACTGCCAACTCGTACAATGTTGCTCACTTCACTTTTCAGCACTACATTTACATATTTATTTTTGCTGCTGCTGTTTAGCAGGTGCTGCCTGAGTGATACCATACATGATTTAAAGGCCGTCTGCACTGATCTCAGGCCTCTACCACCTTCATTTCTTCTTAGGTAGAGCCTATCATCATCACTGTTTCTATGGAAGTTCCTCGTTGTTGTCAGGATTTTGCAGGTTTTGATATCTATGAAGTGGATTTCCTCTACATATCAATCAAGTATCCCAAATGTTGGGATCAGCACTGGTACTGCAAATGCATTGTGGGATATTGTTTTGCTGTAAGAGGAGAGTTCCGACTGCCACTCTAGCTTTATCACAGTGCCTTCATATGATACATTTTCGTCTATGCCTAGGTATTTGTAACATTCCTGGAGCGGAATGGGGGAGATAGAGAGACCGTTGATGCAAAGGTTTCTTTCGTTTAGGGGACTGACTTACCTCGTTCTATAACCAAATATGAACACTTCTTTGGCCAAATTCCATGCTTATATCAGCTTAAAATGTTATTAATTCCAGTTGTTTTTTGGCATTTTTAACACTTTTAGCATAAATCTTCAGGTCGTCTACAAAGAAATTATGAGTTACATTGATATTTCTAGCAGTTGAAGATCCTAGCATGTAACCATTTGTTTTCTGCAGTACGAATGATAATGGATTTAGTGTCAAAATGAAAATAAGTACAGAAAGCTATCTCCTTGGAATATTCCCTTTGAAATGCTATACGATCAGAAACAATTATTCTGTTCTCAGCTGAAAGGGTAAGAATTGTTGTCCATGTATTTGGTATAAGGTAGTGGGTACTTTTGCCAGATGTATATTTACACACACACACACACACACACACACACACACACACACACACACACACACACACACACATACACACACACACACGGAGGTGTATGATTGTGTATAGATGAATATATTAATCAAAAGAATTCTAACTTTGATTTTCACATTTTATTTACAATCTTATAATCAAATAATATAATGAAATGTTAGAATATTAAATGTTCATTCTGACTGAACTAGTACTTTCATACATTAAACTATGAAATCTTCAGGTTCACATAGTAGTGGCTGTGGTAAGAGAAATTTAAACATTAAATAAGATTATTTTTACTGACTTTTCACTTGACTTCGCTAGTATTTTCTTGCTATCGTCATCGTGAGAACCTCTAGTATTGTTGTTGTTAGTGGTAGTGGTCGTAGCAGTATAAATAGCACCTCTAAGTATTATTATTGTTGTTTAGATAGCTTGGGTTAGACTTTATCAATAAAGTTCTTTTCTCTGATTTTTCTCTCGATTTCACTTGGACTATGTAGTTTGTGGAATAGAAATATAAATATTTTCCGACCACACGTTGCTAGATGGTTACTCAATGGTATCTGACGGACATCTGAGTCTCTAATTTGCTGTCGGTACACACGTGAACGTTCTGATAGTGCATTCCCAGTCTGACCCACATATAGTTCTTCACAATTCGGGCATTTGATGCAGTAAATTAAATTTCTGCTTTTGTAATTCATATTTGCATTTGTGAATATTTTTCCGGTTTTTGTATTCATATATTGGCCAGCATGTTTGAATTGGCATGTGCTACATTGGCTATCATTGCAATTAGATACAGTGAGTGATTGGTCTTTGTTACTTAGGTCAAACTTTGCTTTTGTTAATAATTAATTTTTTTCAAGTTTTTAGGCTGTTTTTTACTTGGAACCATAGCTCGATCCGTGATTATATCTTTTAATTCATTATTTTGAGCAATGATTGGTAGGTTTGCTTTGACAATGTTGAAGATATTCTGGTAACATTGGTTGTATGTCACTATAAATGGTATGACTAGTTCTTGGTTTCCTCTTCTTTGGGTTGTCCTAAGTTGTTGTAGCCTGCTGTATGCCATTTTCTATAAGTAGAGACGAATATTTTTGTTTGAGCAAACATTCTCTTAGTCCTGTTAGGCGTTTGTTCCTGATATTCGCATTACAATGGTTCAAATTACAATGGTTCCTGATATTCGCATTACAATGGTTCAAATTCTTCTGGCTGCGTTTTGTTTGTGATCGATGGCATGACTTAAAATTCAGGTATTGATGTGTGTCCGTATCTTTACAGTTTATATCTATGATAATACTGGTATCTTTTTTTATTACCATTATATCTAGGAATGGTATTTTGGTACTACTCATCTCCTTTGTAAGCTGGAGAGATGGGTATGGGCTGTTCAGGAGGATATTGAACTCTTCCAGAGTATTTAAAGATTCTGTCCAGATTATGAAGAAGTCGTCTAGGTATCACATCAATGCCTTTTCGATATACTTTCTAAATAGCTATAGCTTTCCTCTACTATTTAGTAGAGTTGTTGTTCTAAGTATCCCATTGCAGAAGTCACATAAACTGGAGAAAACCTCGTTCCCACCGCCATTGTAGAAGAATGTGTTGTTTTCCAGAATAAGTTAGACTGTGTCTAACATAATAGCACTGTGAATCTGTTAGGAATCACTTGTCTATGTTTTTCTATCCAGTATTTAATCGCCTTTATTCCTAGATCATATGGAATATTGGGGTAAAGGCTTACCACATAAAAACTAAGTAAAAGTGAATTCGTTTGTGTTGCTTTGGGAAGATGGGACAGGAAGTCAATGTCACCCCGGGTGAAACTGGCATGTAGGCATATATAATGGTTTGAAAACAATGTCAATAAAATTTCAATGCATGAAAGTACTAGTTCAATCAGAATGAATATCTAATATTCTATCATTTCATTATATTATATTATATCATATTATATTATATTATATTATATTATATTATATTATATTATATTACATTATATTATTATAAGATTGTAAATAAAACGTGAAGATCAAAGTTGGAATTCCTTTGATTAGAATATATATATATATATATATATACATACATACATACATACATACATACATACATACATACATACAAGATCCAACACGATGAGCCCGTGGAGAGAGTGATGATTGAAAAGAAGAGCCAGCTCATCGCCACATCAGCAGTGAGGAACACGGCTGGTGCTGCAGTAGGAGGAGTGGGTTTTGTGTACAGTGCAAGGGCCAATTTGTTAGTGACGGAAATCATACCTGTTTCCCCGTGAGTGTTGAGAGTGACCTTCAATGGAAACCCAAGGCTGATAGTCATCTCAGCCTATAGTCCAACCGAGGGGGACAGTGATGCGAGTGCGAAAGAGTTCCATGAGGAAGTGTGTATAACTGTCAACACCACACCAGCTCATAACACATCTGAGTAAGGAGAGCAATGAAGATTCTTGCTGGTTCTTCCATAACCACACCAACCGAAATTGGAAACTGTTGAGGGACACCCTGCTGAAAGCGAACATGATGGCAACCATCCCAAGGTTTAAGAAGAATCCAGGGAAAATGTGGGCCTACATTTCTGATATGCACCTGTCCAAGTCCCAGATTGATTTCATTCTGGTGAGGAAGAAGTGGTGGAATAGTGTTCGTCACACAGAACCATGCATCTATTTCAATACACTGGGCAGTGACCATCGGTTTGTTATGAGTAAGTTCCGATTGAGCTTAAGAAAGAGTAAGGCCCATCCCTGGAAGGCAAACTATGACTGGGGAGCTTTCAAGGAAGATGATAAGCTACAGGAGAAGTACACAGTGCTCTATGTGGAGAGGCAGAGGAGAGAGAGAGAGAGAGAGGGAGATAGAGAGAGAGAGAGAGAGAGAGAGAGAGAGAGAGATTGGAGAGACTGAGGAGAGTGTAACAAGGAGGTACGGGTACTTCACCAGGGCAGTGGCAGAAGCAAAAGAGGTCCTTGTGCTGAGGAGAGAGAAGAGGAGGAACGTCAGCTCTGTAGACCCAAAAGTGTGTGCAGCTAGAGAGCATCTGAAAGCTGCCAAGGACCAATTCCTTGCTGATCCTACAGAGGAGATGGTGAAGGAAGAACCACTTAACTAATGCCAGAGAGGAGGCACTGATGGAGAAGATCAGAAGTGTGAAGAGAGTGGTTGACGAGTCTAAGTGTAAATAGAGCTGGACGATCATCAACGAGATCACAGGGAGGAAGAGAAGGAGTTCAAATCAGATCCAGGGAACAGGGCCCGAGGACAGGAAGAGTAGATGGCTGAACCATTTTAAGACCCTACTAAGACAGCCGCCTTCCACAACTCAGAACACTGGTGGGGGGCCTCAGGTGGCTATATGAGGAAATGGATATTGAGACAGAACCCTTCGCCAAAGAGGAACTTCAGAGAGCCAAAGAGATCAAGCAGGGCAAGGCCTATGGGAAGTAGCAGCAGAGGTGATGGAAGATGTGTGATTTTGTAACCAGGCACTGGAAAAAGGAGTGTGCCCCGAATCATCGGAGGATCAGTAACATCGTCCCAGTACCAAAGAAGGGAGATCTCTCAACAACTACAGGAGGATCACGCTGATGTCACTCGTGGCAAAGACACTCAACAGGATTATTCTTAATAGGATCCACCCCGAGGTGGAGAAGAAGCTCAGGGACAACTAGAACGGCTTCAGAGAGGGACGATCAACCACCAGTCATATCCTAATATTGAGGAGGATATTAGAGGGAGCTAGAGCAAAGAGTCTACCTGCTATCATGGTTTTCATTGATTTTAGGAGGACCTTTGATTCTGTGGACCGTCACTACCTGATGAAGAACTTACAGGTTTATGGAATATCCAGGAAGATACTAGACCTGATGTCACTGCTCTACATCAACACCAGAGTCCAAGTCATAGCATCTGACGAGATGATGGGGGTTCTTTGAGATACAGTGGAGTCTGTGCTGATGTACGGGTTTGAGACATGGACACTGATCAAGAAACTCACTCAGCTGGTGGATGGGTGCTACACAAGAATGCTGAGGACGGCTCTGAACATTAATCAGTATACACTGAGGATAAAGAACTCAAAGCTGTACGAGAACCTCCCAATAGCTAGCTCGAAAATAACACAGAGAAGACTGATGTTAGCTGGACATGCTCACCGTCATTCAGAGTTAACGCTGCACTCACTGCTCCTATGGGAACCCCTGCACTGACACACTAGAAGAGGCGGACCGAGAATGATATATGCTGATGCCCTAAAGGCAGATACTGATCTTTGGGAGACACAGGACATGGCAGCGATGATGAGGGACAAAGACCGCTGGAGAGAACTTGTCCATGGATCTCGGGAATTCTACTCGATCTGGATATATAGATAGATAGATAGATAGATAGATAGACAGATAGATAGATAGATAATGTTTAATGTACACAGCACATAGTACTTAGCTACTAAAAGTTTTATACACGGGAGATATCATCTAGACATGTTTTAAAACGCGCCCAGCGTCTCCAAGTAACCTCCAGGCTCTGTGTACATGGCCTATATAAGTTATAAATCAAGACAATAGAATAGAGAAATCACGAGAAAAAACTGTTAGCTAGGGCATTGTTACAGTAGGAGTCTGCCTTATCAAAAACACTATAAGTGGGTAGCAGGCTTATGGTACGTTTTGGACTTATGGTACGTTTTGGACTTATGGTACGTTCTATAAACCGTACCATAAATGTGAAACTAATGTAGGAAAAAAGATTCCTGTCTCTCTTAGATAAACATTTCCAGAAAATAACGAATGCAGAGATATCTTTAACAGACACTCAATTTCATTATCATATAGCTGCTGCCCTAATATGTAAAGCAACATTACCTACAAACACTACCAAAAACTAACTCACAATTGCAACTGTCGAGACCCTGGAACTTGTTCCCTCGACTAGGAGTACATGATAAACTCTGCCATATATGAGGCAGAAGTTACTCTACTTGATAACCAACCCGAAAAGAAGAATTACGTCAGGTTATGAGAAGGTGACTTTAAAAGTTTTCATAATGTGTGTGCGTATGCGTGTGATTATGTGTGAATGTGTGTGCGCGTGTATTTGTGTGTGTGTGCGTGTGTGTGTGTGTGTGTGTGTGTGTGTGTGTGTGTGTGTGTGTGTGTGTACGTACATGTATATGGATATGTTGATAAACTACCAGCCAGTCCTGTTGCATAAGTATACTGGTAAGTCTAATCGGAACTCCAGAATGTTGATCTGTCTAATTGATCTGAATAAACGAAAGGCCAGCATGTTTATGCTGTTACCTCTGTGACTTATACAAATATTCTTACATAGTACTTCATTCATATTCAAAGCGTTTACCACTGCTTGCATGAGCCTTAAGATCATAATCGATCATTAGGGATTCATACTCCATAGAATTCAACAAATTTGTATTGTGAGGTCTAGATTGTCATAACCTACACTTTTGCAATTGGCAATTAACTGTTTCACTTCTGCGCAGTTAAGAGCTTCCACAAGCTTAGAGTTACAACGACCAAATTAAGTTAAACAAGTAGACAACAATTTGAGTAATAACAATGGTGGATGTATACTTAAACTATTGTCCGGCAGCATGCCATTGTCGACTGCTAAATGATGGAATATTTAAACTGTTATTTAGATGTACGAAGGTTTTGTCTGCACATTACTTCAATTATATACATTTAAGCATTCAATATTTGTAGATTAATGACAGATACATTTAAGCTAATATTTTGTTGTATAGCTGTCAATCATAATTGAAGTGGTATTCATATTTTGGCTGTATTATCCAACTCTCTAAATTGCTCTTGTGCTATTATAGTTTTCTTTATGTCTGCATTAAACTTATCTGGCGATTATATTTTTGTTATTTTATTTCCGGCTGAAAATATATCTTAGAGTAGCTATTTAAGTTCTAACTGAATTAACTGAGTTGTTATTTTCTTTACATTCTACAATTATGATAAAATCTATTTCCTAGCCAACATATATTTTTCATTATGCAACAGGATCCAAATATATTGACTACGTTATACACAGAAGCATTTATATGTATACATACCTACATATGTGTGTATGGGTGTGTGTGTGTTCATGGAATACTTATTAAATTTTGGGGCACATATTAAAATGACAAGATGCATAATATGAATGCGTGCTTTTATATATATATATATATATATATATATATATATATATATATATATATATATATATATATATATATATATATATATTCATATTTACAGAAAAACAAAAGACGACGAAGACAGGTGTATAAACAACAAGCAGGTGCAGTCAATCACATTTCTACTAGTTATATAGCTACATATATATGCATATCTAAACTTTTAACATACACACACACGCTCACACACACGCATATAGATATATGTATGTATGTATGTATGTATGTATGTATGCGAAAGGAAAATACGACAATATTCTCTATGTGCTAAGAAAGGTGTGCTCGGCCGTGGTTAACTTCAGGTTAACCTACTACATATGTACATATATATTTATCTTTCTATTTATTTATCTATGTATGCTCAGTCTCTTTGTCTCCCTCCCTCTATCTCTCTCTCTCTCTCTCTATCTATCTATCTATCTATCTCTCTCTCTGTATATATATATACACACACACACACACACACACACACACACACACATACATATATATATATATATATATATATATATATATATACATATATATATATATATATATATATATATATATATATATATATATATATATATATATATATATATATATATATACATATATACATATATATATAAATGTATATATATAGATACATGGTCCTTTCTTTATTGGCAAGGAATATTGCTTGCAATAAAGCTGAATAATGACATACATACATACATATTAGCTTAAAGACGGTGCTCCAGCATGGCCACAGTCAAATGCCTGAAACAAGTAAAAGAAATTAAAAGAAATACGAACACACACACATAAACATACATACTTAATACACACACACACACACGCACACACATACACACATATATATTAATACATGAGATAGTCGTCTGGTTTTCGTTCTACTAACTTTCACTCACAAGTCTTTCATTGTTCCGGGGCTGTGGTAGAAGGCACTTTAATCTAGGTGTCACCTTGACGTATTGAACTCGGAACGAGGCTGACGTATTGAACTCGGAACATCGATCATCGGTAGGATATCACTTTAGACCATATGTATACATTTCTGTACTTATATCATCTATATTTAGAATGACAAGAATTTTCAGAAGAAAACGAATGTGCAGTCAGTCACGTTTCTACCAGTTATATAGCTACATACATATATCTATATCTAAACTTTTAACATACAGGCTGTTAAACAATCGATCTATAAGAAACATATCCAGTCATTATCAAGCAATTTAACAGCCAATGGTGCACCTATGTAGATG
This sequence comes from Octopus bimaculoides, assembly GCF_046866305.1. Lineage (NCBI taxonomy): Eukaryota > Metazoa > Mollusca > Cephalopoda > Octopoda > Octopodidae > Octopus > Octopus bimaculoides. The sequence goes on along the minus strand of NC_142933.1, from coordinate 49,259,324 downwards.
CAACTGGAGGAGATGAATTATCAGATATGAATTAATTTTTCACATGAAAGGCAAATTATGTAGAATGCAAAGAAGTAAAGAAAAAATCCCCTGCAAAATGAGAGTGAAAGAGAAATAAAAAAAAAGGGGAAAAAGAAATAAAAGGAAAGGAAAATACAGATGGTGGAGGAAGGAGAAGTAATAGAGATGGGAGGCGGAGAGGTAGAAACAACAAAGCTGTGTATCAGAATTCCAACACATCAAAGATTCTGCGAAATTAGATCAGTGATATGGCCAGAATTGAAGGCATACCAAACATATGATGAATCGAAAATATTTTGGGTTGCCGAGATGAAACCCATAAAATAATGATAAAAGAAATATCAACAACGAACATTAGTAACTAACCAAAATTGTAGCTCGCACATAAAGGGTTGTTATACTAGATGGCATTTTATCAATGCCCCCTGCCCTTATATTTTCCTGTTCAACATCATTTCTATAATTTTATGCATACACAAAAGCACACACACAGACACAAGCCCACATAAACATGTACGTATGTTTACACACATGCACACACATTCATAATATATATACATACATTACATATATATACATATATATATACACACACATATATACATACATATTTACACATATATATATATATATGTGTGTGTATATATATATATGTATATATATATGTATATATATATATATATATATATATATATATATATATATATATATATACATATATATATATATATATATATATATATATATATATATATATATATATATATATATATGTATATACATATATATATATATATATATATATATATATATATATATATATATATTTGTATGTATACATATATATGCATTTATGTATATTTGCACACACATACACGCTTATACTCATTACAAACAACATCCACGGAATAAAGAACCAAGTACATATATGAAGTATAATAGTCATAGTTATTATAATTTGTTCACTATAATTTCGAAGTTTCGCCTGGTGGTGAAATACAAATTCAATTTATATTAGCTACCAACAGCGAAACTTCCATTGCTCGATCAATAAATTATAACATATGTGTGTGTGCGTTTGTGTGTGTGCGTCTATGTATGTATATGTATCTATGTATACAAATACATACATATATATATATGTATATGTGTATATACATAAATATATATATATGTATAAACGCATACATATTTACGTGTACATGCATATACATGCATATATGTATGTATATATATATATATGTGTGTGTGTGTGTGTGTGTGTGTGTGTGTGTGTGTGTATGTATGTATGTATATGTGCGTCTGTGTATTTGTATTAGAGTCATAGATTTACACGCAGTATAAGATATGGAGCTGGCGGCAGCCATTCTCCTGATCGAAGCAAGGTAACTATATTTCCAATGGTTTTTCCATCGCTAATACTATCATCTGTCAGACGCGGCAACTAACTGAAGAATCACCGTTCTGTCTTTCCGGTTACCGGAAGCTTAATTTGCGCTCAGAGTGCAACCACAAAGTCACAACTTGCTCCTTTTTGAGGCTAGAGATTTAATTTTAATTGACCACTATATTTGGCGAGAATTTATTTTAATGACTCCGGAACAATGAAATGCAAATTTGACCACCACGTGAGATGAACAGAGCAGCGAATTTGATCGACAAGTTACCGCAGTACTATCATGCTCATAACTGGAGGAGCTTTTCATCTGTCACTAACTCGCTTGTCAGAAAAGAATAAGGAGAGGAAAAACAAACTTGAAAATGTGCGCTAATTTTTTTAAAATTTAGTCTATACAAATATACATTGAAAGTAACTGAAAGCTGGGAGTAATAAAAGTACTCCAAAGACATACAGAAAATAACGATGGAGAAATGGGTATAATGGGCTTCGTATATTTTACCCCAGTGTCACTTTGATTGCATGCACTGCTCTCTCACTCAATAATAATAATAAAATGTGAAAGGAGAACGCTTGCCAAGTATTTGATACTTGGCAATATGCCGCGAAAGATATGGGTTCAAATTCAGACGAAATGATGGGCAAGGAAGAGTTCAACCAAAGAGCATCGTGGGCATGGCTTCAGCCAAAGAGCATCGTGGGCATGACTTGAGCGAGGTGATTTGAAGCATACCACCTGATCATTGCTGCACAAGTCTAGACTCTCGCAACCAATTCAGTGAAGTATAACATCTATAAAACTTCTGGCACCTAGAAATGCAGACCCTGTGGAAAGAGTGTGGAAAATGTGACCCATTTGGTAAGTGGATGTGAGAGCCTTGCACAAAAAGAGCCTTGCACAAAAAGAGCCTTGCACAAAAAGAGCCTTGCGCAAAAAGAGCCTTGCACAAAAAGAGCCTTGCACAAGCGCCGCCACGATAAAGTGTGTATGTATCTTCATTGGCTCTTTTGCCATAAGTACCAACGACATGAAGGAAAAGACAAAAAGAGAGTACCTACAGTGAGTGAGAAAAACATTGACTTCAAAGATGAATGCCAGAAACATAATTTCGGCAATAAGCTCGCGCACAGTCGTAGTAGTTCAGTATGGTGCTGGAATCTTGAAGTGGACAGAAGAGGGGCTAAATGAAATGGACAGGAAGTCAAGAAAGCTCTTAACAATGCATGGAGCTCATCATCCACGTGCAGACACTGATTGCCTATACATGAAGAGAGCAAAGGGAAGAAGAAGACCGATAAGTGCGGAAAACTGCGTGCGTATCTAACTTGATAACTTAATGAGATACCTAGCCTAGAGTGGATGAAACCATTGCCTACGTTACGAACGAATGCCCTAGATTTACCCCAAACCACAACAAGTTGTGCCGACATGATCAGGTAGCCAAAGTGCTACACTGGAAACTGTGCGAAAAGTGGGAGCTAGAGAGAGACAAGACGTGGTATGAGCACAAAACCATGGAGAGTAGCGGAGTCGGAGACAAGCAAAATCCTCAGGAATTTCCCAATCCAAACAGATCAGGTGCTAGAGCATAACAGATTGAACCTAGTGGTGGTGGGCAAGGTGCACCACATATGCTATATAAGTGATGTTGCATGCCCCTTTGACCCACGAATAGTCAAGAAAGAAGACAAAAAGATAGATAAGTACAACCCTCTTAAGTACGAAGTAATCCGGCTATGGAAAATGAAGAAGGTGAAGATAGTGCCAATTATTGTTGGGTTCTTGGGAACAGTATCAGAAGGCCTGCAGGAGAATATAAAGGAAAATGGAATAGAGTGCCAAGTAACTGTTACAACAGGTTTGCACCCAAAGCACGGCCAGAATAATCAGGAAACTATTTGATAGCTGAAAAGAATAGATAGCATGATACTGTAAGCAGAAGGTAGCAAGCTCGCTACGCATGCAAGGCTCTAGGAGCTCCAACAAAACCTGTGATAAAAAGAAATAATAACAATAATAATAATGATAATAATAATAATAATAATAATAATAATGATAATAATAATAATAATAATAATAATAATAATAATAATAATAATAATAATAATAATAAGCAACAACCCCAAAAAAGGACCATTAAAACAACGAACTTAGCACCTGAGCAACTCTGGGCCCCTATAACAACTGAAGAGGTCACCCAGACACTGCAAAGACTAAGCAACTGGAAAGCATCTGGACACGACAAGATCCCCAATTTCTGGTTAAAACACCTGCCAGCAATGCATAAAAAGCTGGCAGAAAACTTTAACAACATAATAGCAGATCCAGAAACAATGCCTGAATGGCTCACAAAAGGGAAAACCATCTTAATCCCCAAATCCACGGAAACGGAGAAACCACAAAACTATAGACCTATAACCTGTCTCCCTACGATCTACAAAGCCTTTACTGCAATAATATCGCAGAGAGTGAGTAAACACCTGGAAAATAACAACCTGTTTCCAGAAGAGCAGAAGGGATGCTGCAAGGGCTCATACGGCTGTAAAGATCAATTATTGATCAATAAAGCCATAACTGAAGACAGCCGCAGAAAGAAGAAAGGCCTCAGTATGGCCTGGGTGGACTACCAAAAGGCTTTCGACAGTGTTCCCCACACGTGGATTCTGGAAACACTAGCCATAAACAAGGTGGCACCAATTATCATAAAATACATAGAGCACTCAATGAACAAATGGCAGACAGTGCTACAGCTCCAAACAAAAGAGGGACTTGTGAAAACGAAAGCCATCCCCATTAGAAGAGGAATATTCCAGGGAGACACGCTCTCTCCACTCCTGTTCTGCCTGGCACTCACACCTTTAACAGAATTGCTAAATAGAACTGGATGCGGTTACAAATGCTATGGAAAAACAGTCAGCCACCTTCTATATATGGATGACCTAAAATTATATGCAAAAAACGACAAAGAGCTAGAAACACTACTACAGACAGTACACGGCTTTACCAAGGAAATAGAAATGAAATTCGGATTAGAAAAATGTGCCAAAGCAACCCTGAAAAGAGGAAAATTAGTTAAAAGTAGCAATATAACACTAGATAAAGCCAATGAAATAAGAGAACTAGACGAAAGCCAACCATATAAGTATTTAGGAGTCAATGAACTAGATAGGATACAACATACACAAATGAAAGAAAAAATAAAGAAAGAGTACTATAGACGAGTTAGATCAATACTAAAAACAGAGCTCAATGCTAAAAACAAGATAATGGGTATCAACACTTTAGCTGTCCCAGTTATAAGCTACAGCTACAACATCCTTAACTGGACACTAAACGAACTATGTAAAATAGACAGGAAAACAAGAAAAATAATGACAGGATATAGGATGCACCACCCAAAATCTGACATAGAAAGGCTATATATACAACGCACAGAAGGTGGCAGGGGTCTTATACAGCTAGAAAACTATTATAAAATAACCACCATTGGACTGCAAAAATACCTACTCCAGAAGCAAGGGAAACTAATACAAATAGCCACAAAACACGAGCAAAACAAAAAACTGTTTTCAGTATTTAAGGAAGCTGACAAATACAAACAAGAAATCAATCTACCTAACAAATACGAAGAAGAAGAAGAAGAAACAACAAAAGCTATAAAACAAATGAAATCCAAACTAAAACTAGAACAGCAACGGACCATGATAAAACGATGGCAAGAAAAGCCCCTACATGGTAAATACTGGGCTAAACTAAATGCGAAAGAAATAGACAGAGAAAAATCCCAGCAATGGCTGAGAAGCTCAGGACTCAAAGCAGAGACTGAAGGATTTTTAATTGCTGCACAAGACCAAAGCCTCCCCACCAGAAATTACCAAAAACACATAATGAAAAGAAATATAACAAGTAACTGTAGAATATGTGGAGATCGACAAGAAACAATAAATCATATTATCTCTGGCTGCCCAGTCCTGGCTAAGAAGGAATATATTCACAGACACGACAGAGCTGGGACCTATATACACTGGAAGCTATGCCAACATTATGGAATAGCAACAGAAAAAAGATGGTATAAACACACGCCAGAAAAGGTCACAGAAAACGAGAAAGCAACCATACTCTGGGATATGCCAATACACACAGATAGAGAAATTAAGGCAAATAGACCAGATATAGTTGTCAAAGATCATGAAGGAAAAAAATGCCTTCTAATTGATGTTTCAATACCAGCAGATGACAACGTTTCTCTAAAAGAAATGGAAAAACTTTCAAAATACAAAGACCTGGAAATAGAGATAGCTCGAATGTGGAATCTAAAAACAGAAACAATTCCTATCATAGTAGGTGCCTTAGGTATAATAAAAAAATATTCAGACAAATACATAACAAAAACACCAGGACTTACAAATATATATAACATACAGAAAATTGCACTACTGGGTACTGCACACATTCTACGCAAAACACTTTCAATACAGTAAACATAAGAGCACCACAGCAAACCACAGCACATACCCAAGGCGCACAGAGCTGCGCTCGGTAGTGAAGTGAAAGCACGCTATAAAAATAAAACTACTGAATAATAATAATAATAATAATAATAATATGCCCTGATGCAGTACCAGGCAGTGGCTCTCATGGCTTCTTATCTTAATTGATTGGAAGTGTTATGTACGTTGTTTTGTCTTGGTATAAAAGATGGGCTACAGTAAATATTCTGCTTAATACCACAGATTTTCTTGTCAGTTGTTTGACCTTAACCAGTTGAACATGTCCCTCGGTGGCTGATGATATGTGCATCTCTGATCACGAGCAGAAGTAGTGGGGGAGCATCATAGCCATGTGTTGAGAGGAGTTCTTTGGGGTTTGAATAATTCACCTTTGGAAACATGGGTGTTTTGTTCATCATCCTTAAACAAACCTTATTCAAGGACCTTTTGAGCGGGATGGGCTACTCGACCTGAAACAAATTCTAACTGGGCCCCACCTGCAAGGTCATGCGCTGTTTATCTTGATATGAGATCACCATGCCACGCACATATGGTTGTGATGCATGTGCCTGGTATACCCTTATCAGACAGGTAGTCATGATGGGTATATTGGGCTTTGTATATTTTACCCCAGTGTCACTTTGATGGCATGTACTGCTCTCTCACTCAATAACAATAATAATAAAAATAATAATAATAATGTAGGATAAAAGAAGCATATGAACAAAAAATGTAGAAGCCATTACACGCTATCCCAAAAATATTCCGGCTAGGAACGCAAGACATTATCAATTCAATAATACAACTCAGGCAAAACAATCCACAAACACAAGACATACTCTACACAGTATATAGTGAAATAAACAAGCTCACAACATTTACTCTAGATGTCGAATACTCAACAGAACACAACTGGCATTACACAAATAATACACAATACGAGTACAAACACTAATGCAACACAAGACTCAAGCCAAATCCCATATTAAAACAAGCTGATACAATACAGTACCGGGAAGAGTGTGTACGCCCACAATATCAAAAAAGAAAAAGAATTAGAACACACAATGCTGCACGCATCGCAGCAACACGAAGAGGTAGCAGGTGAAGTAGTAGAAATTTGCCTGAAACAATCAACTGTCGAATGATAATAATGTGACTCTCATGGCTTATGATCTTAACTGATTGGAAGTGTTATCATGTACGTGTTTTGCTTGGGTATAAAAAAGATGGGCAACAACAAATATTTTGCTCAATTCCACAGATTTGCTTGACGTTAACAACCTGAACATGTCCCTTGGTGGCTGACGATAAGTGCATCTCTGATCACGAGCAGGAATAGTGGTGGAGCATCATTGTGTTGAGAGGAGTCTTTTGGAGTTTGAATAATTCACCTCTGTAAACAAAGATGTTTCATTCATCATCCTTAAACAACCCTCATTCAGAAACCTTTTGAGTGGGATGGGCTACTCTACCTAAAGGAAACTCTAACTGGGCCCCACTTGCAAGGTCATGTGCTGTTTATCTTGATATAAGGTCCCTATGTTGCGCACATATAGTTGTGATGCATGCGCCTGGTTCTACCCTTATCAGACGGATAGTCATGATGGGTATACTGGGCTTACTATATTTGTACCCCAGTGTAACTTTGATGGCATGCATTGCTCTCTCACTAAGTAATAATAATAATAATAATAATAATAATAATAATAATAATAATAATAATAATAATAATAATAATAATAATAATAATAATAATAATAATAACGAATGGGCAAGATGGAGATTGAAATGATAAAGAGAAATGTAAGCCAGGAGGGTGTGGAGGATATAGAAACTCAGGATTTTGGAGATTCAAACAGAGACGAGAGTATGAAAAATTATGGAATTCAATAGGAACTGAATACTTAGAATGATGTGGGAGGTGATATCGGAAAAAGACAGACGGATGATTACTGATATGTTGGAGATCTCTAAATCAGAAGGCAGTAATAAAATAAAATGAAAAAAGCAAACCAACGTCAGCTGAAAGAAAGAAATAGCAAAGTAAACAACAGCTTTGACAAATTGTCAACTTGTAGCATCACAGAAACCAACATCTCATCCTCGTTGCAAGTGTCTACATTGCAAAAGATTTAGGTCTGAAATTGACGACGCAAAAGCAGATCAAAGAACCATGGTGCGAAAGGTGAATTGAAGGGGACATGAAAATGCTTAGAGAAGATATAAGTATTCTGGTAAAGGAAAACCGAGGTGAATTAAGAGAGAAATGTGAGATTAACATACAAGGAAGTACAATATCAGGAGAAAGAAGATAATTACGGTAACTAGAGAGTTAAAGCAAAGGTTAATTGCCAAAGCTGCAAAGATTAAGAGGCATGGACGACAGACCACGCAGTGTAAACAGAATGTATGTTTGCAACAAAGTCAGACGACATTCTATCAGGAAATGAATGGTATGGTTAAAAATGATTAGGTAATCCTTGATGCAGGTGAAAGTAAGAAGTGTTGGAGTGATATCTGGATTGCAGGAAGAGAACACAGTAGAAGAGTGGAGTGGCTGACTAACGTGAAAAAAGATATTGGGGACAATCAACAGGGGAAAATGGAGATAACATCTGATATGGTAACTATCCAATGTAGTAAGGTACCAAATTGGAAAACTTCCTTATGTGGAAAACTATGACAGGTATAATTGCTGAGGCAGTGTATGAATTTCTGGAGGAGACATTACCTGAAGAGCATAAGGGTTGTAGGAGGGTTGCAGAAAGGTTGATTAATAAGGTGATACTTAAAGATTGTAAAAGGAGGAACATAAACCTTGCCATGGCTTCGATAGATTACCGCGAGGTTTATGACATAGTTGGATAGTGAAATTTTGGAAATGTTTGGTATTGCAGCTAATGTTAGACAGTTTCGGTGAGCTGTATAGATGGCTGGAATACTGAGTTGACATCATGTAGGCGGACATTGGTAATTGTGAACATCAAGAGAGGAATATTCCAAGGGGACTGTCTTTCACCTTTGCTATTTGTATTGTGTATGGTTCCACATTCATTAGTGTTGAGAAGGTCAAAGACTTGGTAGGAGTGAGGTGGACGTGAGTTTAAGATAAACCATCTGCTGTTCATGGATGACCAAAAACTTTTTGGGAAATCCTATAAACAGACTGATTCCTTTGTGCAGAGAGTTCATACATTCAGCGCGGACATATGAATGGAATTTAGCATAAAAATGTGTGGGGTGCCATTATTGAAGGGAGGTAGAATTGATAAGATGGAAGATACAATTGATAAGTATGACATGAGCAGAGTGAGAAATGGTATGAGCACCAACCGGAAAGGGTTGCTGAAAACGAACAATATAAGATTTTGTGGTATTTGATCACCCAGTGTGACGACCATCTTATCGTGGCTAGAAAATCTGATATTGCTGTCGTAGAAGGAAAATGAGAAGGAAAATGAGAAAGTGGATAAATATTAAGAGCTGGAGATGGAAATAAGGAAACTGTGAAAAATCAAACACTTAAAAGTGGTACCGATTGTGGTTGGCGCACTGGGAACAGTTAATAAAATGCTGGATGCATGGCTTCAGAAAGTAGGAATTACCATCAGGACAGGACTGTTGAAAAAAGACAACAAAGATCTTAAGGAGGGTGTTAGAAAGTTGGAGAAGAAATGACCCAAAGGCATTTGGCCATCGGTTATAGCTCACTCTTTTCGTATAGTGTCGAAATTCGAGAGACAACTGTGGACCATAAGATACCCACGCCGGACGACGCTTCTCTGCCAGAGGTTCTGTTTGTGTTGTATGTGTTATATAAAGATTTAAGATTCACGATTTTCATGGAAAAGATACAGCAGTGGTTTCCGGTTGCCTTCCGCTGATTTATATACAGGTTACTCTGCTAAGAACTATTCCGAATTATCTATTTAAGCATTTGGCAGAGAAACGGACATGTGTAACATCAAGACATGTACACGCGCCAGAGGGCCTTTGTGATACATGGCTAGAGGTCAGCCCATCTCTAAGTCTTGCATGCATTAATCAGAGGACCATCTTCTGCTGTTTGACCGATATGTAGAGACCTTGACAGATTCAGCCACCAGGATCAGAGTGAACCTAATAGTAGTGGTAACTAAGAAGTAAATCCATTCTCACCAACACTCTATTTACCAAATTTCACTCACAATGTAATGTTCAACCGGGGTTGTGGTTTAAAACACGTAACGTACAGCGGAATTAAACATAGAGACACATGGTTGCGAAATTAGTTACTTAACGACGCAAACATTATAGTTCACGAAAAGATATTTCATTAAAGCATATTCTTCATTAAAGTGGGTGAACGAGAAGTCCCCACAGTCATTATACCAGTCATGTTCAAAGGATATACATATGTAATCAGAAGCTGATTTTCAAAAGATGCAATACCTATAGATTCCCCAAGCTGATATGTGTTAAGAGACACTTCTCTAATTAGCACATTATCAGATTGATTATGGAGCTTAAATATTTCGAAATGTTCATCGACCATGTTTCTGACATATGTTTCGCTTTCTAAGGCGGAGAGCTGGCAGGAACGCCAGGCGAAACGCTTAGCGGTATTTCGTCTGTCTTTACGTTCTGAGTTCAAATTCCGCCGAGGTCGACTTTGCCTTTCATCCCTTCGGTCGAAAAATTAAGTACCAGTTGCCTACTGGGGTCGATCTAATCGACTGGCCCCTCTCCAAAAATTTCAGGTTTTGTGTCTAGAGTAGCAAAGAATATGGTCCGCTTTCTACATTTTTTTTTCATCAAATTTTGTCTCAGACACCATTTAAAGGCAAAGTAAACATGGCTTAGTGAATCTATTAAGAGTATAATTTTTACGTATACTATAAAATATCTTCTCTTGAAAGCAAGATAATTTACTTCTAGAAGTCAACTGATGGGCTTTTAAGGCTTTCATATTTAAAATATAGTCAACTACTATTTCGTTGATAAATTAGTATACTTCTACAGAGCATATTTATGTTTAATATGTATGAATATATGAAAGTTCAAAGTGGTGTGTTAGATATTCCTAAATAATTACTGGAATATATTTTTATGCATTCAGAACCAAAATGATGATGTAAAAATATTTTATCTTATTTGGAGATAGTTCTCCGGAGAGAAAATTCAAATATTTTACCGAGAATTTAAACAAACTCAGAAAAACTAGATAAGTATACTTCTCCCCAAGCTAGCAAAATAAATATTATTTTTCCTCATTTTAAAATAACTGTGCATGCAATTACGCCTTCTTGCTAACGTGGGAATATCCAGCTTAATTATAACTATGGAAATCCAGCAGAGAGACTTAAAACTAAGAAGTATAGTATTACATTTTGATGGGTCACTTCAGAGATGTTTCGTTAAATAGTAGCATTTTAAATACGAAAATATGTTTATGTTACAGTAAATTATTATAAGCATATGAGGAAAATTGCTCAATAGGTAATATCTGTAATATGAGCTACATGCGCGCGCGCGCACACGCACGCTCACAAACTCACACTATATGCACATACACAAAAATACATTTGAGATTAGTGCAACACCTTACTGTATTTGGTGATAGCATTTGTTGTTTTAAGAGTCGATGCCTTCTGACAGTCTCTCTGTCTCTCTGTCAATCTGTCTGTCGCGATATGTGTGTGTGTGTGTATTATATATATAATATATATTATATATATGTATATATATTTGTATATATGTGTACGTGTGTGTGTATGTATGTATGTATGTATGTATGTATGTATGTATGTATGTATGTATGTATAGGGTGACGCTAATTATCTATCTACGAAGCGCATTCTGCCAATTGAAATCATCATCTGCCTCATGGTAAGTAATGACAGCAGGGTATTAATGATAATGTGTTAATCTGGATACACTATTCAAAGGAAATTGATGTGCACAAAACTCCTATCAAGTCAGTCGAAATCCTGCGGTGATAATAGTTTTTAATGAAGTAAATCTGTTGGAGATGCATTACTGGCCATGAATAGTAATTTGTTGCTCTATTTTTCCAATAATTATAATTTCTCTTATTCGTTTCTTTTACAAATGCAATTTTTTCCCGTAAAAGATACGTTTTCGCTTATGCAATGTACAGTAGTTTTTTTACTGTACAGTGCTTTTAGAAACATGATTTTTGTGGTTACCAAGCTATCATATGCACCAGGTTCACCAAACAAATGCACATCTGTATATCGACTCTCCTCATAATATAGTTTCTCGGCCTTACTTTTTTTCCGTCTTACGCACCTTAAACTATTCTTCACTGTTTATAAGTTATTTTCAAAATGTTTGCGTATATAATCATGATGAAATTGAATCACTGTTCAATCAAAATTCCTTTAATATATTAAACCACCTTTAATGCAGCAGCTAAAGACATAAAGCATACAGTAGCGATGGGGGAATGAACAATCGACGGACTGAGAATACAACTGGAAATTTTTCGAAGTAATTATTTAATCTAACCATCAGATTACAAAGATGCAATCCAGCATTTGAAACCAACTTCACCTAGAAGAGTTATCATATAATGAAAATCGATGAGCTCCAGCGAAGCCAGATCGACAGTCTACCTCCTGTACAAAATAAGGCATAAGAGGAAAGCTTACAGGAATTGTATAGATCTTTGCAGTGCGGACAACACTTCAAACATTAAGCAAACATATTCAGTTAGATATACTAAAAAGAAATCGCTAACTTTGCAACTAACCGAGTTATTAGCCTGTTATATCCCTTTTGTTTGGGTACTCCCTTTGTAGCACCACAAATTCTTGGCTCGAACGACTAGAAATACTATTATCTCGTTCTCACTTATGATAGAGTGACAGTAAAGAATGTTTCTGAAATACAAACATAAAGCTTGTAGGATATATTATTCGCAGTCGATATTTTCTATTTGCACAATCACACAATACTCCCATATCACAGTTTCCATTATCAACATTTCGTGTCACCCAACTTCCCACCAATTTGGCGAAGTAGGCATTCAAATTCAATGTTTTTGTCGACTGCTTCCTTCTAAAATTGGTGAAAAACCTGTTGCTGTAGAATTGCACACATCATCGGCTTCGAATCAGATATTAAGTAGCATCAAACGGCTTTCCCTTACTCGTATGTAGGAGTATGCACCTTCATTCAGACAACGAAATCAGTATTTTGCATCGAAATTTTTTTTAAAATACTAATGAGCCTTTCTCTTCGGATGTGATGTATCTTCTAATCACCCTTTTCGGGTCTCCTTACTAAATTCCTGCCCAGTTGTTTGTGCGATAGCATTACTTTCATTAGAATTCTGCTTCACCTGTGTGCCTGTGAGTAATGTGTTTTCTAAGTCATTTAACTTGATTAGTTTCTCATGAGCACTGTGAAAGTTGTTGGAGGGTGGGTATTATTCCTAGTAATTTTGCTTTTGTGTTTCTAGTGCTTATATTGCTGACTGTGACGTTTGGTTATATTTGATTTTTCCCCCGATGTTGCTGATAAGAGGAGATATAGAAGACTTGGTAGGTACCACAATTAGTGTGTTTTATTTAATTTTTAACCATTTTTAGCTGGTTCTTTTTGCGAAAATGTGTCTTAGGAATGGTAGAAGGAAACGATTATGATTTAATTTGCGATTATGATTTAATTAGACACATTATGATAAGGTACGGGAAGACATACTGGTGTAGAATGAAATTAACTGACGTGATAATAGATCCTTTTGAAAATGCAAATTTTGGAAGTGAAATGTTTGTTTATTGCATAGGTTTGGCGATCTGACGGATTGTTGGCTAGCCAGCATCCTGCTTTGTTTTGTTAAAGTGGATAGCTAGAAATAGATTTGAAACGTTTGCTGATGTTAGTGCTGATTCTACTTATGTGTAATATTTTCTAGTTGAATCCGTTATTTTCCCTCTGTGTTAGATTCTTGGGTAGAATGGTGGAAGAGGTGAAAGTGTGGAGGAAGAGTTGGTACGTGTTGATATAGAAATTGATGAATGCTATGATTGCTTTGAAGCCAAGTTATTTTAGGTGTATACATGTTATTTGGTCTGGAAAATGAATAGGAGTCTAAACTCTCAAACCCTCCAGAGATTGAGAAATTCGATCCGTACTCCTTTTTCAATGCCAGATGCGAGAAGGGATTTGAAATCATGATCATGCTGGAATGTGTTTACCTTTTGGTGGTTGCAGTTGCTGATTTTCGAGAAGTTCTTGATACGAGCACTTGCTTTGTGTTGAAGCATTATGTTCAGGTTGCAAACATGCTTTAATTGGGATGAAATTATTTGCTCTCTAATATTTTCGTGTTACTTTTGCAGCGGGTAAATTTAGTGCTTTCATATCTTCCACAGCAGTGTTGTTTAGGGTGATGTTTATTTGTGGTAGTTGGTTGACCGTATGTTGAGGGAGTTGTTAATGTGATATGGGGTGTGTTCTGATTGTTGTCATTGATGCAGCTAATTATTTTGTTGAATATATTCACCGTAGTATCTATTTTCGTGATTCTTAGTGCCGTTAAATAATCCAAATTTGTTTTCTGATGGAACTGGTCTTACAAGACTTTTGAAGTTTATAAAAATGACTTCGATTCTTTTTTCATTGATCTGCCAAGAATGATGTCTGCAGAGTCGGTTTGCTTGAGTGGTTGTTTACCATGTGATTTTATAGATATATGTGTGTTGCGCACACATTTGGGTATAGAGACGCAGTTATTTTTGAGATGTATGTGACATATTTAGAGTGTAAATGGGATTTAATTGGGATGATATTGTTTCCCTCTCTAATATTTTCCACGTTATATATGCAGCAGGGCAAACGCCGTGTATTGAAGTCTTCCCCAACAATGTTGTTTGGGTGAGTGTTATGTGGTCATTGGTGCCGTAAATTCACTTCTTGTTGTTAGTTTTTTGCCGATTTTTTAACATAAATGATTGTTTTTCTAGTGTGCTGTGCCTTTTCTGTTTAATCGTTGTTTACAATGTTTATGTGCTAGATAAATGGTTGTATATAGAGACCTTCTCAATGTTGGTATGTTTGTCCATTTTTATTTCATTATAATTTGGAGAGCGAGCTGCTCTACATTATTGTAAAATCGTTTTCTGAATCATTGCACGAATATGTTTGATTATAACATTCTTTTTTTCATTGTTTTACTCCACTATTGTTGTATTTGTAGTATGTTTAGCTTTCGTTGTTGACAAGATATATTTTTTGGATGAATACTAAAATATTTTTATAATATATTGTGTATGAAGCAGTGGAGTTCAGAGGTATAACAGTACTTTCAGTATTTAGCATTGTTGTTTTTCTCGTCGTTTCTATTGCTGTATCTTATGCAGTTCTTTTTGATATTGTTAATTTTACTCATTGTTAATTTTACTTTTCTAATACCATGTAGATTTTTTTTAGTTTTATTTGGAGGATGTATTTGTGTGAGTAATTTACAAAAGATTTATCGTTTTAGCTCTCACCACGCAATAAGGTTTACTGACTTAGTTCTCGTCATATTTAACGTCACTACATTCCCCTCTTCACCTCTATGTATACCAATTACCTCTCAGTTTTTGCTTAAATGATAAAATCAAACAAGATCGAAGCATGTCCGTCACATTCGCCAGTTGGCTAAAAAGGCAAAATTTGTTAGTAAGTGCATTGTCGTTATTTTCCAAAACGTTGGATTCGCTTACATTATCAGAGATATTTTTCTTACTTGTGTTTATATTTTCAACATCGATGGAAGTAGACCAGCTGAAAGTTCGAAATAGGTTATACTGGAAACAAGGGAGAAATTAGTGTGGAATTTTAGAATTTAAACACATATTAAAGGGAGAGATCATTAGGCAAATGTATTAATGCGAACACAATGTAAAGATATGGACATATCATATCCATAACTCTTTCGTGAATCAATATTCATTGGTATCTGTTCAATTTTATTCAAACACGATTTGAGAAAATTGGTAAATACTCAGAAATTATTAGACTTTTCAAAGAAGTACAACAGGTTAAAAAAGATAGTTTGACACCAAGGTTTTATGCACTAAAAATGCCCCCAAAAACATATAGGAAAACATGATAAAAAGGATAAGTAAAAACATTAACATCTCTTGTTACTGAAAACAATAACGAAATGACACAACTGAAAAAACCGTGTGGAGAAATGTTACAGAAAAACGATATCACAAAAAGGAGATGTGCTTGAAATAATAGAATAACTGAAATAAGAAGTCTTCATTGAATCCGAAAGATTGCGTCGGTATGAGAATCACGAATTATTCTTTGAACAAAGCAATCAGACTGATGTCAACCGAACAGAATCAGAGGGAAAATAAGTTGTAAATCAATGCCAAATGAACAATGAAAAAACTAGATTTAAAAGGATGAATACGCAACATGAAATATTCTCAGGGATGTAGCATATGAACAAGCTTAAGAGGTTAAAAGTGGTGGCAAGTAGTCGAGACAAAACAGAAACAAATAACTGCAAGGTAACAAGAAATAAGACCTCCAGCTTGCGATTAAAATATTTAATAGGGGCATATATGTTACTAGTTGAGATTTTTTTATAAGATAGTAAAGGGGCTTGAGACAATATCTAAATAGCTACCCGAAAAGAAAAACATCTAAAGGAAAGCAAACACTGAAATCTCTCAGCCTGTAACCTGTTTTCTTCCTGCTTGCAAAGACTTAATTCTAATAATACTACAGAGAAGTAAACATATAAAAAGAAGTTTCTTTTCATCAAAGCAATGTAGTGCTGCAAAGGCACATATGGTTGTAAAATCAATTACTAATCAATAAATGCTTAATTGAAGAATGTGAAACGAGGAAAAGAAGTGTAAGCATGGCAAGTTTAAGCAACAGGAGGCTTTTGACAAAGTTTTCCACACCTGGCCCTGGAAACATTAGAGAACAATAACAATAAGCAAACACATTAAACACATCATAAATAAAGGGAAAAAATTCTACAGATAGAGAAGAAATTGGGTATTGTGTAAACTAAACTCATTGAGACCAAAAAATCCTGTGACACTCTCTTTCCACTCCTTTTCTGCATCATACCAACTCCTATTCAACCAGGTAGTTCTCAGATACAAATCTAGTATGAGAACCATCAACCATATTTTAAGTATGAACAATTTCAAATTAGTGATTAATTAGAAACTTGGTTATGTATGTATGTATCTATCTATCTATCTATTTATCTATCTATTTATCTATGTATGTATCTATGTATGTATGCTTGTATACTAGACGCAATAATACAGTATTTAGAGTAGACAAATATAGCGAGACAATCTTGATGAAATGAAAATTACTAACACTAATACGATATTATACAAAGAAACAGAGTTAAAAGGATTCCGCAAAAAAAATGACTTACGAATACTTGGGAATTAATGAACTAGACAGAACTCAACTGGAAAAAAAAGTTAGGAAGAAATACTTTAGGGGATTAATATTTAAAACAGAATTAAATAAAAATAGCGTAATAGGCGTAGATACTTCAGCTGCACCAAAATAAATTCACATATCTAGAGAAAAAAAAAATCACAAGAAAAATGGCTGCGTTTAGAAATACACCAAAATCTGAAACAACAATTATATTTACTAAAAAAATACTGGGATGGGGATAGTATTCAAATATAAACTACTGTTAAATATTCATTGTGGGATTTTAAAAATTTTCTGGAAGAAAATTGAAAACTGGTTAGTCCTTCTGGAAGAATGCATAACAAATGCTAATAGCACACAACAAAAACTCGTTTTCTATCTTCCAATGCAAAAATAAATAAATAAATAAATAAATAATTAAATGCTGAAATGATATAAGGTTGGCAGGAGGAGAAAGAAACAATGGAAACTGTGAAGTAACTGAACAATTTCAAAATGGACAATAAAACCACAGCATTAGTTGAGCGTAGGCCTCAAAGCTAAGATTGAAGAATTTCTTGATTACCGCACTTAAGTCTTTTACGTAAAGCACTTACAGCAATGACTACCGAAATGATCGTAGTGAATTATCTGAAATACTGTCTAACTGCTTTTTTGTTGTTCTTTTAAATTCTGCCTCTCGCCCTCATTCTCTCCCACCCTCTGTCTCACCCTCTCTGTCTTTCTCTTTCTCTCTCTCTATCTCTCTCTCTCTCTCTCCCTCTCTCTCTCTCTCTCTCTCTCTCTCTCTCTCTCTCTCTTTATCTATCTATCTATCTATTTATCTATCTATCAGTTTGTCTCTTCCCATATATGCACACATATATATATGTATGTATACAAATATACATATATCATACATAGACATACTGATAAATTTCAGCTGCCTACAGGTTTTTTACTTAGATTACTTAGATAAGTTTTGGCCCAAGTCATGTCTAATTTAATAGCACCACCTGAAAGAGATACAGAGTCAGCTTTTGGGCACCATAGCCTATTCGAGCAGGGAGTTATTCTTTTCATAGACATACGCGGGTGTGGGTGGTTTGTCTGGTATTTGTTGGGGGGTAATCATCTAGGGACCGTTTGAATGCCGTGAAATCACTTTCCTTATTTATGTGGCCTGGCACGATGTTGAAGAGAGCAGGGCCGGTTGAGGTGAAATAGTTTTGTCGTAGTGTTGTGAAACGACACGAAAGTGATTTCTGTAGTGGACGGATGGCACGGGGGCCAAGCCTCGGATGAATTTTTAAAATGATACTTATGTCATTTGGGCAATCTTGATATGGAATATTTTCCACATCATACAGATGATATAACGTTCACGGCTGGAAGGAATAAGGACTGAACTTTTTGAGTCGATTCCGATGGTCAAGGCTTGTCATGTCATCTATTTCTTTTTTGTGTATGATTAATCTCTGGGGAGCTTCAATTTTCATAATATTCTGTATCGTGTGGGGGGAACCATAGCAGACAACAGTATTCAAGGAGAGGGTAAGTAAAAGTAGAGAAAAGTAGAATAACGGAAGGTCCTGAAGATCCAGGCGCACGCCCTGCGGCCATGTCAACTTTGCTGTTTATGTGAGCACTCCAGCTTATTTTGTTGCGAACAGTAACACCCAGGTCTCTAGCAGTGATGGATGCCACAAGGGCTTCGCCCGAGGGAAGAGTGTATGGTTGTTGGGATGCAATCTTTTTATCGAAGTGTATTAGGTTGAATTTGTTCTCGTTTAGCTGCATATTATATTTCTCTGTCCATTGGATAACAGCTAACAGATCAGATTGAAGGTTTGTCTAGTTTTCAAACCTGTCAGCAACTTTCAGTACCTTAGAGTCATCCGCGAAAATATGCATGCTACTGTATTTGATGACGTCAGTGATGTCGTCGTTAATATAAATTATGAAAAGTAGCGGACCCAATACAGTGCCTTGTGAAACTCCACTTATAATCCTGGCTGAGATCGATCGGATACCATCAATCACCACATGTTGAGTTCTGTTCATCAGAAACCATTTAATCCAAGTTGACAGTTTATCTCGGATTCCAATGTTGGACAGTTTCTTTAACAGGATGCAGCGATCAAGCCTGTCAAAGGCTTTGCTGAAGTCAAGGTATATTCATTGGATCCCTCTCCCATGGCCTTTAAGATGTAATTGAAATAATGCAAGAGTTGTGTTAAGCTGTCCCTTCCATTGTAGAAACCATGTTGGTTAGGAATAATCGCTGTTAGATTCCAAGAACTGAGTTAGTCGAGATCTCACCACTCTCTCAAATAATTTGATGATATGAGAGGTGAGATCGTTCGGTAATTCACGGCGAGTGATTTTTTGCCTTTCTTGAAAACTGAGGTAATCGCCTGGGTTCATCTGTCTTTTATCTTTTTTATCGGAAGTTTCTTGTGAGGCCTCTCCAAGATGTGTTCTATTCGACCTAGATTCTATCAAATTTGTCACAATCTAAGTTTTCATCGCATGTTACATACCTTTCCTTGTCTACATAAATTGCCTTCTAGCCTCACGTACTCCAACGAAGATGACACACTCTTTTATTCCTTCTTAACTTTCCAATATAAACTTTGTCATCGTGTAATGAAGACTGACCACACAACTAATGCATGGTCTTGTCTTCTCTTAAATTTTTATGATGCACTATACGAATATAACTGACTCCTTCCATCATCTTCAGTCTTTATCAACATATACCTACGCTAACTATGTGTTCTCCACCAAATAGTCTCTCAACATAAGCCGTAGTTCGCAGAAACCAGCTTGCAGCACTTTTGTCCACACTGTGTAAGCCCGTCAACTGTATCAATGTGATATAAAATGTTTTCGACATATTCTCATTAACGTGGAGCTTAACATGTGTTCCACAGTCACCAGTAAAACAGCAACTTAGTAGACACCATTATGATGCATAAATATGTAGAACTCAGAAAAAACTATTAACACATATATAAATATTTAGAATTAAATGGAGCAGCATACATAAATCAAGAGAATATTTTAAAACAGTTTCTTATAAATAATCTGATTAATATTAGGACTAGAATCAAATGAAAAACATAAATTCGTGTAAATACACTGGACATCCCAGTAATTAGGTAAGTTTTAATATAAAATTTACGAAATCGAGAGAGATAAAACGCAGACAAAATCTTGAGTAAATCTAGCAAACCATCCAAGATCTACAGTATATCGGATGTATTCGACATATGTCTAAGGGGGAAATAATTCTCATGATTAGACAATTATTATTAATTGTTACATGAGTGATTGCTTAACGTAAGAGCCAATATTAGAAATGAATGAGGAAATACAAATAAAGCAACCATTATCTATGAAAAAAATGTCAAGGAATTGTAATGCAAATGTGGGAAAAAATTCGGTTATATGAGTATATATAAAGAATATCACATAAAAAAGAAAGGTTATGATAACACATAAACTAGGAATCCGTATCTATGATTAGAGTCACTACCTTGAAAACCCTTAGGGAATTGTACAAGGAAACCCAAAATGATCCTTCATTAGTAATGCAAAAGTCAAAATGCTTTATAAGTAATACACAAAACACGAGCTTATTCACAAGAAGATACTTAAACATATAATAAACCAAGGAGAGAGTAAGTGCAAGAAAATAATTGAACTTATTGTCTCGGGTTGTCCAATCCCGGTCAACGTAGAATGTGTAGACGTGTGATGATGAATGTAGTTGTATTTATTACTAAGCAATGTGCAAACAATGTCAAATAGAAATGAGCAACGAATGGTATTAATGATGTAAAGAGTAAGTACGACAATAGCTGATAATTTTCGGTGACAATGGTTCAAATTGATTGAAAAATCAGAGTAAAGCCTACTGGAATAAACAACTATGTAACGCTACCTCCCCCATAACTCGGTAAGCACCATTCTGTGCATTTCACACGCTTCTCTAGTCTCTCTGCCTCTCTTCACATGACCGAATTTCCCTTCTAACTATCATCCAGCCCATCACACATATACTATTACGTTCCATTCATTACCTCTATACAGCAATATTTACATATTTACACGTACACACTCACCAACTTACATGCGCACACAAATAAAATACATTTTCCCGATAAAGCAGTCACACAAGAAAACATAGATATACAACAAAGATTTCGCCTGTTATCTCTCTTGATTGAACTTCGCCATTCAGTTCTGTTACTTCTGTTGGTTCATTTACTGACGTGCTTCGTCCATTAAAGAAACGCCACCCACATTTACTTGTATTTTTTTCCCCTTTCTGTCTGAGATTCTTGGGGTAAGACCACAGCTGAAAATGTAAAACCTTTCTTTATTTCTTACTTAGAACATGAAATTAATTGGATTGTATTTCTATTTCGATTTCTTTTTCTTGTTGTTCCTGAAATTGTTTTGAATATTTTTAAATGTAGATCGTCATTTCATAAACATCTCAAATTCATTATGACCATAGAATTATGTTTTTACAAATAGATGTAAAATTTAAGTAAGAAATGAATGTAATACCTATTCCAATAAGGAGTAAATTAATACAGTCATTTAACATAGGTTCTAGATAATACACGACAAAAATAGCATTCATTTCTAAGTGGACACACTTTCAATGTAGACTCCTCTTCCGAAACTTAAGACCTGACACGTCTTTAAACTTAAAAATATAACAAAAAATAACGCTCTACGCATTTAGGACACATTAATTTCGGTGCATTAAAAAAATAAGCAATAATTATAAATACTTCACTAATTTAAAGATCACAGAGAAAAAGAAATGAAATACATTCTGAAATGATTTCCACCTATAATAAAACTTAGAGAAAAGACTTTCATTCATTATTGAGATTGAAATAGAAGTTTCTACCAAGGATGTTTTTCCGCAAAGCACGCCAAGTTTTTACAAGCCTTGAAGCAACCGTAGTTGAATTTGGTGTTTTGATTAGGAATGAAATTTCAGACAAGCAGTAAAAATGTTCAGGTGTTCAAGATTAAAGAGAGCATTACTGTAAAATACTTCCTTTGGAACATAAAATGTTTACATTGCTCACTTAATCGAAAGGAAAATGTTCCTATAGAAGTACTTTCAATAGATGAATGTGAAGCCATTCAATAGTTGAATGTGAAGGTTCTCTAGAATGATATTACGCAACACAGTAAAGAATCGTATTAAATCTGTTGCGAATAAAGGACTTTCAATAGATTACAGAAGCAGAAGAGAACGCACAGATCAGCAAGAAAATATATGTCACACAGTCCAGACAATATCTCAAACATCTGAAGGAGAAAGGGCAGCCAATAACTTGTTTACCATTTATACAATACTTACTGTGCCATAACTAAGATCTACAACTGTTTAGTGAGAAATTATGCATATCAAATTAGCAGAATAAGATCCAGAGATTACTAATATTATCCAAAAGTACTGAAATAGTTGTACAAATAATAAAAAAAAACACATCGGTAAAGCAAATTAATTAGTGTACGTGTCATCTGTTTGCGTCTCAAAGATATAGTCACATGCGGTATGTACTGCATTTCGCTGAAACTCATGAAATCATTAACGAAGGATAGGGAAAGAATGTGAATTTTCACTTACAAAGAGGAAATCTATGAGAGAAATGGTCATTATCATTCCGGTATTATTCAAGGAAACACTTGAACTCACTCCAATACTGCGTTCGCACTACCGAGCAGCTTTCATAAAAGGGTGGAGTTAACATTTCGTGATTGATCTAGGAGAGTGAACAGAAGATCTGGAATAGAAGGTGATAGAAACGTTCATCGACGGAAATATTTTATGCTTGACTGTCGCCGAATTCAAATCTGGTATAACTCCATCATGAAAAATCTGAAAAGATTCAAATTAATTAGAAAATTATCGTAAGAGAATTTGGTTAGAACAAGGAAGCAAATACATTAGTAGTGAGTAGAGTATCCAACTCAGTAAAATGATAAGGGAAAAAAAAAACCATTCCAAAATTATACTATTATTTACGAATACGCATAACTCTTAATTTCGTAACACCACCACCAGTGGCCGCATTGCCGACCGAAATGTACACTATCTCGAAAATCTTGACAGGCAGAAAAACGAGGAAACATCACACGAATCTTAATTATGGCTTAGATCGACTGTTTATCTGAAAACAAACATGTTAGCATGAATTAGTTGTTATCTGTAGTCTACTTATGAAGCTGCTATCTTCAAGATCAAGAAATACTTCCACTTGGACATCGATAAGTTCATCACAATTAGTCAGGAACATGATGCAAAAGCTAAATACTGCCCCTTTATAGCATCTTTTTTATTTTCCTAATGTGTGTGTGTGTGTGTGTGTGTGTGCGTGCGTGTTGGTTATACATGTATAAGAGGAAAAAAAACCTGCATACATATATACACACATAAACGAACATGTATGTGAATATATATATTGATATACACACACACATATCTACATACATACATATATACATATATACATATATATATATATATATATATATATATATATATATATATATATATATATATATATATATATATATATATATATATATATATATATATATATATATATATATATATACGTTGTATCAGAAATAGACACTATACTCAGTTTCGCCAGATTTGGGCTGTTTAGTACTATGAAGCACAATATATTGTTTGCAGTTTGTACAAAGATATATTAGCCTTGGAAGGGTGTGGGTGTTGTATCTAAGTGTTCGTAATAATTAACTTAAATATGTAGAGATTGTAGTAAAACTTTATTATTAAACGGGATGGGACAATCCTTAATTTTACACATGTTTGTAATCAATAAATTTCATTAAAAACCATTGGAGGAAGATTAAATTATTTCGAATTACCTTTGTACTGGTTGGAGCGACATGTCTCAATTCTTATTATTGATAGGAGGTTAATTTTTTAGATAGATAGTTCTAGTTTAGTGAAGCAATTTCTACAAAAGTAAGGTTAGATATCGATGTGAAATGGAGAAAGTGCGGCCAATGTTTATAGATATATACATATGTAAGTATATATATATATATATATATATATATATATATATATATATATATATATATATATATATATATATATATCAAAAGGCAATCTGTATGTCCAACATAATGTGGATGATTTTTACAACAACGGATAATGCGTTATCTAGAAAGAACCTCTCATATGACTTCGTGGTGCATAAAAGCACTCGTATTTATATCTTTGACAGGCGAAGAACGTCTGCTACAGCCACCGAAACAGCCAGATCACGTGATTCCACCCTGTTTTCGGTT
The DNA here is from genome assembly GCF_046866305.1 of Octopus bimaculoides. Lineage (NCBI taxonomy): Eukaryota > Metazoa > Mollusca > Cephalopoda > Octopoda > Octopodidae > Octopus > Octopus bimaculoides. The sequence goes on along the minus strand of NC_142933.1, from coordinate 49,234,642 downwards.
CCTCAGTGGCAGACGTCCGGTCGCGACATAACAACGGACAACAATATATAGAATTTCAGTGTCTTTTCTGGAACTGATGTCGCAGTGCTTTTAAAAACGACCAGTCTATATGAAAGGATCTCTCTTGGTAAATAACGCTGTATTCGGTGTTCAAACAAAACATTTATGTTAAATTGAACATAAAGATTGCTTTTGGTATTAATACTTCTGTCTTTATTTATATACATATATACACATGTATTTCCCTATTTTCTATATTTCTGCTTAAGAATGTATATGATGTAACAACAATTTCCGGCTGCAAGAATATTTCTTACAGGACAAGTTAACATGAAACCAGTATCTAAAAACGTTTTATAAAAGCTCTTAATATATTAAGGAAATACTATATTTTCGAACGCGACAGCTGCAAAATTATTTATTGGAATTTTTTGGACCACACATCAAAAAACTGATAGAAGGTAAACGTTTTCAGATTAACAGGAAGCTTAGTTGTAAAGCATTTTAATCTGTTATTTGAAACTATTGAACATTAAAAGTCTACAGATTAAAAAAAATATCTACATGAAAACATGTCTGATAACTTTCGGCGGTTTTGATGTAAAAGGAGTGGGGAAATAATCTCTATATTTTTATAATACTTTCCAGAAAACTGAGCCGACTAAAGTGAAGAGTGAGATGAACCTTTTCATCCAGGAATTATGTTAATGAAGAAGGCTGCATAGGCCAGTCAATAAATGGGTATTATAATTAAATTTGATGTTTGAATTATAATTTACGCTATATAAATTATAAGACAAATATCATTTAAAAATCCAGTATTATTGTTTTGTTTGTTTTCTCTTATGCCTATATATTGAAGCATGACATATTTTCGTTTAAAAAATACCAAGTAGTGCAGTTCTAATTTTATCAACAACCGAAAGAATAAATATAATTCTTTCTATAAAGAATTTAACTTATTTTATCGACGCCGAAAGGATAAATAGTGAAGTCGATTGGGGCGGAATCTTAGCTAAGAACATAAAGGCGAGCGAAATACCGATAAGCATTTAGTCTGACGAGCTAAGAACTCTGCCAGCTTGCAGCATCAAAAGAAACAATATAGTAAAAGAACTACTGAACACAAAACATAAGAAGCAGAGAAAATGTTATTTCCAATATTCCTATAACTGGAATGTTTAAACATGGACTTGAAACAATATGCTTCGTAGTAAACAGGCGGTCAAACGTGACACAGTCCTGCACAACAAACATCATAAATATAGATCTTACATATTTTATTTGAGGATATACAGGACTGAAAAAAGAAAAGATGTAACAATGAATAATAACGTGCAAATACACACAAAAAACTAACCGGATAAACGGTCTTGCATAATGCTAGAGTCTGCCAAATTTCCAGCAGCATTAAATTGAGCATTGTGATAAAATCAATAGAGTGAACGAAGATTTGTATACAAAACCGATCTTCATTGACGAAAATAATTCATATAGCGCTTAATATCGGCACAAGTAAAAACATCACGCCCGAGCAGATAGGTGAAGTGCAGTTGACACAATTCGGTTCTAAGATGACTACTGGTGCACATATCAAGCAATGTACAGGATACTCTCAGAAATATAGCAAACACACAAGAAAAAGAAAAGTAGAAGAAAGTGGCGTCTGCTTAACAAAGTTTCCCATGCGTGTCACATAGAAAATGCCGTCGGGAGGTAGGAAGAGAGCTGAGTAGAGGGAGGAGAATTATTGCATGATGGGAAATTTAATATTCAGTATCTTCTGAGTTTTCTCAAACAATTCTCGATAACTAACACTTATACAATTTACAACCAAGTGGTAAATATGTATGACCAAGTATAACTAATGTATCTGTAAAGCAATATCCTACCAACATTAGTCAGACTGAAAACATCAATAAGAGGAAAGCGTGACCTAGAGAATATAGAAGCGTTTAAATAAACGCAGAGTTACATAGGTTATCTCGCGTCAAAATAGAAATACACTGAATATTCATTGTGTGCTTTGCGGCTGCTTGTTTACTAGGAAAGAGATTTGACATGAAACCAATAGACGAGAATAACATAATAAATGAATTTTGGTCAAAGGGAACACTAGTAGGTGATATACAACTACTGCAGTAAAATCTTAGAAGAGTTGGCTGTGACTGTCTTGAAGAGTATAAAACTTCAAAAAACTCTGTGATATATAACATTTCTACCGGAATGGAAAATATCAAAGAGTAACTGGTTATATTCTAAGATATTTTGAGCAAAAAAGACAATCCAAGAGATTGATCTCTTTAAACCAGAACCAGTAAGTAGTGGGGCTGGTTGGTTATATGCCTATAAGGCTGCGTATGAGGGATATAATAACACCAAGCAAATATTTAATAGTAAATTTATCTCAATGGACGAATAATATTTAAGTTGATCATGAATTATAATGTTCCGAGATCAAGTCAACACAATTGAAGGAATAATTCTGTAGCATTGAGGATTAGTAGATTACAAAAGCTCTATACTGAAGCTTGCTAAGACTGGAGAAGATATACATAGTAGATACATTTCAACCAGATAAATCAGCATATCTAAACTGAGCAGACAATCGTGATAACGGCTATTACAAAGGCGAGAGAATGACTGTAGTTGGCTCTCAGGTTACCACGCACACTGAAAATTGGCGCTAACACTGGCCTTTATATAACCCTTGTGGGAAAAAGTTCCAGAATGATCTAGCTTGACCCATCACATCAAGTCTGGCCACATCTGTGAGAGACCATATTATTGGCCACAATAATATGGTCTCTCACATAAACAAGCAATTGTTCTGTCATGACTTTAACTTCGTAATTCGACGAATTGGTTTCGAGTCTCGCTAAAGTAACTATACCAAATGGCGAAAAACATCGAGTGAACGGTATGCTGAACAACAAATCTCTAGGAACCGATATTGAACATGGTAATAGTTGAAATATGTTATTTCATGCTTACAAAAAAACTAGCTTCTACCACAGACTGCGGGAGATACATGTTATATTTTTCTTTTTAATTACTTTTCATTTGCCAAGCCTCAGTAAAAAGATGATGTCGATAAATATGATACCAGCCAGAATCGAGTTATAAGAAAACAAGTCATATACAAAAATACTCGAAGAAACAGCCTTATTCGATATATGACAATGAAGTGTGTACTGTTACTGAAGTTACATAGTACACATAAATTAAATCCCAACATGGACAATGAAACACTATGAGAAGAATTATAACTAATCATGATTGTGAAGGCCTCTGTTGTTATAATACGAAGCAAAACTAACGAGACTTTAATGATCAGAACTAACCTCATGTAAGTGTTCTATACACAAACCAAAAGATAACAGATTACTAAAGTTAAGAAAAGCTGTCGACTTTAAAGTCTTTGACTTGACTTCATGGTTTACCTTTAGGTTTGAATCATAACACCAAATTACAATTTTTATAATACCTAAAAGAAATGCAAACAAACATAATAGAAACAGATTTTGAGCCTCCAACTAATTCCGATTCAGAAAAGAGAATGTAGATAGAGTTGCTGCAAAATGATGGTCAATATGTACTACAAACATCGACTTATCAATTTGTACTTTGATCTCTACTACAATATTTGCCACAGCATTTAAACGAAAATATCCAGCGAAACAGAAAGAAAAACATTAAACATAACTGGCTTTAAATATCAAAAGACATTGTTGGTTTTCTGTTTTTTCTCATAAATTTGCATGAGGGAAGCACAGAATTTATTGCAATGATTGAAAACATTAACCAAGAATCGAAGCGTTTAAATTACTAATTTAACACTTGAAAATACCAACACATGTATTATAAGCATATTGAAACTTTTGTAAAAACTATTCTCTCAATTATTGATTTGATTGTATGTCATATGTGCATGACCATACAGTGTTTTATGTAATATACAATGATTTTTTTTTTTTAGTCATTGAAATAGAGTTAGTACATTAATTCTAATTCAGAATAGTTGGCTGAAATCTAGAACTAGAACCGTAAGTTGACTTGAATGAAGAAAAAATACCAATTTTGTAGAATCATGATTTCAGTACGAATGAGTGGTGAATTAAAAATTTTAATCGAACTTCCTACTCTACAGAAATAATACTTCACATGGTTGCTTGGGTTTTTTGACGAGAAGTGAAATATTCCATTCTTTAAACATAAGAGTGAAACCGAAGTCTACAAACGCACTTTATCACAGATGTTTCATCTCTAGATATATATTGATCCAACGTCTACATATTAAATTATTTCAGTTGTTTATTCTAGCTCTTCACCCAAACTGATTTATATTATTGATTTCGCCATCATTTTATGTCCCTGAAGCATAAAACGTTGATTCACATCATTTTCACTTAACCGATATGAATCGACATGCCACAATATAGACTTCTACGACTCCTGATTTCTAAAACTATACTTCATCTAAACACCAGTCAAGTCGATATGTTCATTCCCAAGAAAGATGTGTATTTCAAAAATTAATACAATTTAGCTTAAATGTAAACCTAACAAATTTTGACATATCTAAAAATAAAAAAAACATATATATTTTTAGTGTAAATGTTCTTATTTAGGCAAGGTTTTATCTAATAACAATGTGTACTAATTAATTACAGCTGTTGATTACTAATAAATTATTTTCATATTAACTAAGTAGCATTATTATTCAATATAATTTTCAGGTTAATTTTTAGTAAATAAGCAACAAAACTAAATATGTTTGCTGATACCCAGTCAAGCCAAATATCAACGTCGTGTATTTTCATTAACTAACATTTAACTAATACTTTTTATTTTTAGATTCTTAATCACAGCTCCAAGTACCCTTCAAGCAATAGCAAATTGAGAACAAAACACACATAACAAAACTAGCCATGAATATATTTCCAACAGTTACACCTACGTATAGCTATTAGTAATATAGATTAAGTAGTTTCTTGTGTATTAATTAACGCGAGATTAATACTTAACCTTGTCTCTCCTATTGACTTTGCTGAAAGAAAATATACCAACGTGAAAATTGAAAATTTATTTTATATTCAAGGAAGAAGTGAAGGTGGGAATCATGAAAATCTGAATGAAATGGACAAATATTGGTTTCAAACTTAGGCACGAGACCAGTAAGTTCAGGGTAGTGGACAAGTCGATTACATAGATCTCAGTGTTCAACTGGTACTTATTTGATCGCCCCAGAAAGGATAAAAGGTGAATTAAACCTTGGTGGTAGTTGAACTCGGAACATAAAGACGGACGAAATGCTGTAATGCATTTTATCTGGCATGCTTAACGATTTTACCAGTTCGCTGCCTAATGTATAACAAATAGAACTGAGCGTCAACAGAAAGGCAGAAGTCTGAAAATGTTTTAGTAAAATATAAAACTGTCGATTGCTTAGATAAATACGGATAACAGACACTAGTTGTTTGATCCCTGATATAGAACACAAGGGTTAACTCACTAACTCTTCCCTTGCATCAGGCACTTGATGTAGAATGTATCTTCACAAGTATACTTTTTACGTGTCTATAAATGAAGTTTACTTATTCGCTTAAGTGAAGGTGGAAATCATGATGAAAATCTGAATGAAATGGACAAATATTGGTTTCAAACTTTGGCACGAGACTAGTAAGTTCAGATAAGTGGACAAGTCAATTACCTAGACCTCAGTGTTTAACTGGTACTTATTTGATCGCCAGTGTTCAACTACTACTTATTGAACTCACCATTTTCGTTTGTTTACAGAAATTATTCAAATAATTAAGTTACATGATTTGCACTGCTTTTTCAAGAATTTTTAGTAAATGAGGTAAATTTTTAATAAATTAGAAACAAAACTAAATATTTTTGCCGACTAAAAGATACCCAGTCAAACCAAATATCAACGCCATGTAAAATTATAATTTCTAATATGTATTTTTGAAACAATACACTGAAATATAAATTATATATTATTGACCAATTAAGTATAGAACTATGGTGATTCACCTTGGGCTTATTGACAGGAAATTAATCTAGTGGGAGCACTATCAAAGTAAACAATGATCATTGTGTGTGTGTGTGTGTGTGTGTGTGTGTGTGTGTGTATCTATGTGTGTGTGTGTATCTATGTGTGTGTGTGTATCTATATGTGTGTGTGTCTCGTGACTGTGCTTGACCCCTACCACCACTTGTAAACCATTGTTGGTGTGTTTACGCCCTCGTAACATAGCGGTTCGGTAAAAGAGACCGTTGGAATAATTAGTAGACTTAAATAAGTCCTGTGGTCGATTTGTTCGACTAAAACCCGTTAATGTGGTGCCCCAGTATGGCTGCAGTCAGATGACTAACTCAAGTAAAAGATAAAAGATAAAAGATACATATAAAATTGTAATACATTGTATCCTACTACAAAGATTTCTATTATACAGACAACACTGGTGTGGACAACCTCGCAATATATATATAAATGCTATAACTTATTTTCATATCATGATAATTTTCAGTTTGAGATAGAAATAATTAAAATATAAACATTATGTATGTAAATAAACTAAAAAAATATAATCTATAATATATGGATATCAATATATGTACATGCATGAGGCGGCGAGCTGGCAGAAACGTTAGCACGCCGGGCGAAATGCTTCGCGGTATTTCGTTTGTCTTTACGTTCTGAGTTCAAATTCCGCCGAGGTCGACTTTACCTTTTATCCTTTCGGGGTCGATAAATTAGGTACCAGTTACGCACTGAGGTCGATGTAATCGACTTAATCCCTTTGTCTGTCCTTGTTTGTCCCCTCTATGTTTAGCCCCTTGTGGGAAATAAAGAAATAAGAATCGTTAACACGCCAGCCAAAATGCTTAGTGGCATTTCGTCCGTTTTTACGTTCTAAGCTCAAATTTCTCTGAGGTCGACTTTGAAATTCATCCTTTCAAGTTCGATAAAATAAGTACCATATTAACACTGGTAAGTCGATTACATCGACTCACTTCTCTTGAACTTGCTGACCTTGTGCCAAAATTTGAAACCAGTAGATGTGCGCAACGCGCGTCTGTGTGTGTATGTGTGGAAATGCATATATTTTCGCAATAGCTACTCGTGGCGTCTCGGGACTATGCTCATTTCAATCTTGAGAAGAACTCTATTGACCAAAGGACGCAACTCTGTGAATTACTTAGCTATATTAATTATGTATGATACACACACAAAAAAAGGTTAAATTTCAGCTAAAGACTGCTATATAAATTGTTCTAAAAATGTAATGATAACAGGTACCTGAGTGAAGTTATCTTAGCTCAAGATGAGAAACATAATGTTTTATAAATGATAGAGAGTAAATTTAAGGAGCAGAAAGAAATATTGCAGAAAGAAAGAAGAGGATAGAAATTGTAAAGCAAATGTTTGGAAGGGGGGGAAAAGATAAAAGAGGAAGTGAAAAAGTGAGAGAACGCGCCATTCACAGTCAGATGATTTACGATGGTTGTTTGTGGGTTGGATATTGGGCTTTTCAGTTGGCTAGTATGTACCTTTCTATGTGAAAATTTCATTTTTGGAGTTGAGGCCCGTATTAAGATCTTTTCAGTTGTTGTACAACTAGTGCCCTCTCAGGTAGAGTCATTTCATAGTCCTCTAACTATATGCTTTTGACCTCTCGAATACCTTCCCTTTGCTGTTGTATAAAATCTTACTGACTTTCAAAGACCATATATGGTTTGCCAATATCGTGGTTACTTCTTGTCTCAATTACTGAACGATGGCAAATGGTTGTAGAACCTTTGCTACAATCAGCCCTGCACCATACTTACAGAAAGCTTTCTCACCTCTACTTCATTAGATGCTATTTTGAGTGCTTTCTGCTTCATAGACAACATGCAACATGAGATGCAGAATCTCTGGTCTAAAGAGTATGTGTCTTTATTCTTGCATGAATATCCTGGGTCTAAAATTCTCATTTTAGATGCTATTAATAATTTCAAGCTTGAATCACAGGAGTTGCTGATTTCCGCAATTCAGCGGTTAAGATTATATTGCAACTGTATTGTGCTGAAAAATGTTTGTCTAGGAGACCAAGAATCTACTACTTACCTTACTTTTAACGTCCACGGAGACTGTGAATGCTTAGCACTCATTTTTTGATGGCCTATTCTTGGATCATTTGGCTTGGGTGAATAGCTAGCTAACAAGATGGCGAATCGTAAGTAATAATCGAAAGGAAGCAACGGGAAATCTCCACTGTATTCTCCCAATATAATTAATTCCCTGACTAGCATATAATGCTTGTGAAGAAATCACTAGGGGTCGCTCTTCGGCGTGATGGAGAAGAGAAAGAATAAGTGGGATTTGAAGTTGAATGGATCAGAGAATAGTTTCAGTTCCCGCCTAGCTATTTCTGATGGGTCAGAGCTAAAGCTAATCATATTTATGCATCAATAAATAATATTGTAGCAGACCACAATACAACAGTTTTCTCTTTTGTATGAACTGCAAATTCCTTTCAAATATTCTCCAACAACTGTCATTGAAGATAAATATTTAATCATATTCTGGAGATTTTGCCTTGGAGGTTTATTTAAAATTACATTGTTTTTGTTTTCTTTAATATTACATTTCATCCATGTTCAGCGTTTCCATTTTCATTCTAAATTTATCATTTTCTGCAAGCCAATTAATCAGAGTTTTGCGTACATTATGAAATGTGCACATCTTTTAAATTTCCCTAGGGCTCATTCATTTCTATATATACGTAGAACAATATTGCTTTTGTTCAGTCATTGTGATAACATGTAAAAGCCACTACACCCAAAAAAGGCTCGCCAATGTCAATAAATAACATATGTATTTTTATTTATTCATATAGAAAGAGAGTAATGTTTCAATATACACATATTCTTGGTGTATCTGAATAATATTTTATGAAAATTACCAGAACTTTATATTTTCTGAATATTACATATCAGTCTATTATTTGGAACACATCAGTAATATAAAACTATGTACTAATGCGTGTAAAGTATTATGCTTATTATGGATATCTGAGATTAAATAACGTATTTTATGAATGTGTTAAACTTCTATTAGAATATATATGAGCTAAAAATTGCGTATGAAAAGCCGCACACACACACACACACACACACACACACACACACACACCATCATTACCACGTACACACACATGTGTGCATGCATGTGTGTGTGTGTGTGCGTGCGCGTATGCGTATATGCACATTTCTGGAATGTTTTCGAAGATACGTATACCTCAAATTATTTTCAGTTAAATCAGTTGACAATATGCAAACGAAAAATTTTTTCATTAGAGTGAAAACACAAATGTAATAATATGTAATATTTTCTCGGTTTCCTTTTTTCTTTTCAATCAACTTTCTTTATCGTGTTTGTTTCTGAGATATAGATTGCGTCATATATTTTTGCATTCATAAAACTCTTCAATAATTTACTCTGGTTCCCCTGTGTAGAAACTCATTTATTTTAAATGGATTTAGTTCTTAGTCATCAAATCGCATTCCTTTAAGACATCGGAATTTGTGATTTTGAGAACAATATTAGTTTACACTGGTTTAGCTACCGAAATCCAGGTTTCGTTTGAGCCCCCACTAATGTCATACGTTTTCTATTATTACTTCTTATCCAATAGCGAGGCAAGGAGGGAACCCCAACGTGGTCATTCGCTCTACAAAAAATAATAGTCAAGTTGTCATCAAATCATTTCATACCATCTTTTAAAAACCAAGGACACAGGTAATGTAGTGTTCCATAACAATAGAAGACTGAATGGTGATATAAACTAATTCAACGATGGAATATATCCTCGGTAAGGCGACGAGCTGGCAGAATCGTTAGCACGCCGGGCGAAATGCTTAGTGGTATTTCGTCTGTCTTTACGTTCTGAGTTCAAATTCCGCTGAAGTCGACTTTGCTGTTCATCCTTTCGGGGTCGATAAATTAAGTACCTAAAAACTTCGGGCCTTGTGCCTAGAGCAGAATAGAATATATCCTCAGTTAAGCAATGGTGGACTAAATGCACTATTATTGTAAAAATGAATCGATTTTGAATTAGATTTGAAAACACAAAAACTGTAATACGTGACTTTTTTGTACATAAAGCAAAGATGATCGTATTATAGCCTACGTTTAAAGAACTCTGTTATTGCTGAATTTAATGTTACTCTCGATTGAATCAAATCCCAGCATGAGAAATAGAGCCAAGTCTACCTTGGTGGAATTTGAATTCAAGATAAAAAGTGGGGAAAAAACTAAACGTCTATAGTGTATTATAGCGATGCTCGAACATTTTTTTTCTATAATAAACCATAATAAAACTATTAAAATATATCTTCTAGATTCACAGTACTACATAAGTGGTTGCAAATTGTTATCAGAAAATATTTTTTCTGGCCACAACTTGCTATAATGAACCAATAATGCGATGAGCTGAATACTCTCTCTCGATTTATAGTAAAAGAAGTAAATTATTTTTATTTGCGAATATTAATTCAGAACGTTTATTTCTAACAATAAGAGCTATTTCCATTTATACATTCATTTTACACACATACATACACATACACACACACACGCACACACGCACAAACACATACGCATTCATGCACACAAACACACACACACACGCACACACATACATATACATAACATACATACATATATATTGCAGTAAAAGTCAGTTTGCTCTTAGAATTAAACGGTATTGACATATTCATATTAGAGAAGAAATTAGTTATTTCTATGCGCTTTAAATTCCATTTTAATTAATGAATGCTACAAGAAATATAAGGTGTGAGAATGTGCTCTCTTAATGTATTACATAAAGTAAAAGGCCAAATAATCTGTAATTGTTAACTTGTGTTGATGCTTTAAATATTTCATCAATAACTGAAAATAATGATACTCGAAAGTGTTTTGCTTTTTTGTCTTATATACTTAAATTTTATTTTATGCGGGTGTAAGAATGGAGTTATTACGTTTTCAGAGTGAATAATTTTTTTTTTTTTTTTTTGGTAATTTCCAAAAGGCTAGAAAATGAGAATTGCTTCAAATGACAGCATTGTTTTCTTTACCAGCAGCAACAACAACTCGGTGATGTTAATACATGGTTATTTAACATTGATTAAACACTTCAATAAACATTTTCAATTAGAGTTAAGAACCGATGATTTTGAAGAACATGTCATTGCATGTTGATGGGTAATATTGCTTTCAGGTTTTGGCACAAGGCAGACAATTTCAGAGGAGAGGGAGGTCGATTATATCGAGCCTGGTACTCAAGTGGTACTTATTTAATTACCCTCGAGAGGATGAAAGGCAAAGTCGACCTTGGCAGAATTTGAACTCAGAACGTATAGACAGACGAAATGTCGCTAAGTATTTTGCCCGGCATGCTAACGCTTCTGCCAGCTCGCGGCCTTATGTTAATGGGTAATATTAAGATGCAGAGGGCGGCGAGCTGGCAGAATCGTTAGCATGCTGAGCATTTCGTACATCTTTACGTTCTGAGTTTAAATTCCGCTGAGGTCGACTTTGTCTTTCATCCATTCGGTGTCGATAGGATAAGTACCAGTTGAACGCTGAGGTCGATTTAATCGACTTAACTCCCCCCCCCCAAAAAAAAAACTCACTGGCCTTGTGCTAAAATTTGAAATTAATATTAAAATGCAGAATTTAAAATTAACGTTCAAGACACAACCTCAGATGTAGGGGGAAGGGACTAATCCATTATTTCGATCCATGTGCTTATTTTATCGATCCCGAAAGGCTGAAACGTGAAGCCAATCGCAACGGAATTTCAACTCAGAACGTAAAGGTCGCAATGCTGCTAAGTATTTTGTCCGATGTACTAGTGATTCTGCCAGCTCGCTGCCTTCAAAATATCTAAGAATTTCCATTTATTAAATGACATTGTAGTAAGTCTCTCAACCAACTTGAATCGCCTCGCTTGGATTTCCAGCAGTCAGCTGCAGCTCAGTAAAGCTATAGAAGACATAGCCAAACTCTAAAGAGCAGAAGGCCTATATGAATGTTTACCAGCCAATCAGCTTTGTTGGTTGACACGTATCAACTAACGGCGTCGATTCAAGACTTCAGTGACGTTTGCCCAGTGTTATATAAACAGCTTATTTGAACTCACACCGGTGTCGACTCAAATTCCACACAGAGCTTTGTCACATTTCTTCCGCATGCTGTGCTCTCATATCTTTCTACCTGTCTTATATAATATCCAGAGAATACATATTCTTTTCTACTCTAGGAACAAGGTCCGAAATTTTGGGGGAGGGGGCCAGTCGATTAGATCGACGCCAGTACGCAACTGGTTCTTAAGTTATCGACTCCGAAAGGATGAAAGGCAAAGTCCTGAGAATACATATTAGCAACTGTAAATTTACTCTTCCGTTCTAATTCCAACATCAAATCTTTCTAAATTTTCTCTTATTTCTAATAATTAAGGGTACAGGCAACTTAATTTTAACGAGTTCACTTCTATGCTGCAGAAGTTTTAAATATTACCTACAAACACGTAGAAATGTTCTTCAGCATTGTATAAATAAATGTTTATACATACGTAGGATATAAACGGATGACTGTGATAAATGTTTGGACACGTATTTATTTGTCTCGTCATCTTTGTCCACAAACGCTTATTACTAATGACATAATATTCTTTTCTACTCTAGGTACAAGGCCCGAAATTTTAGGGGCGTGAACCAGTCGATTAGATTACCCCAGTACGCAACTGGTACTTAATTTATCGACCCGAAAGAATGAAAAACAAAGTCGACCTCGGCGGAATTTGAACTCAGGACGTAAAGACAGATGAAATACCGCTAAGCATTTCGCCCGGCGTGCTAACGTTCCTGCCAGCTCGCTGCCTTTCCAATGACATAATATTAACTCTCACATCATTATTAAAATATTTTTCTGTCTGCTAATATATTATCGCGGAGATTTTAAAATTTATGTTTGCTATGGTATATTAATAGATAGTAAGGCTACATCATCCCGCACAATAAAATTAATAACTGAATGTACAAATATACTATGAAATGAGACAATAAGAGGGAAATCAATTGTAAATAACATTAATAAACAGAGCCAGTATTTGACAGTTGCAATCAGCAATAGCTAATAACTATATAAACTATTTAAAACAATAATTCAAGCGCAAACAGATTGTAAAATGATTTAAAAAATAAAAACGAAATGAATAATGACCTAGGTCAATATCAAGTAGTAAATCTATCTTTTTCTTTAACGAACGTGTGTCAGTGTATGTATGTATGTATGCCTCTCTCTCTCTCTCTCTCTCTCTCTCTATATATATATATATATATATAGAGAGAGAGAGAGAGAGAGAGAGAGAGAAAATGTGTGTGTGTGTGTGTGTGTGTGTGTATGAACGCACGTATATATGAATTTATGTACATATACATATATTTATATTATACACGCTTGTGTATATGTGTGTGTATGTACGTACGTATACATGTATATATGTACATATGCATATATATATATATATATATATATATATATATATATATATATATAATAGAGTTATTAATATTTCTAAGTCTCTCTAAAGGAGACTACGACAGCGGTACTGGAAATTAATAGTTATCGCCAAGCCAACATGGCAGTCCCAAAATTAGGACGAAAGCTGCCGTGAATTAGCTCCAAGAAGCCATCGCCTCTAGCTAGCTATGTGACACACGAAACCTGTGTCCTTTATAACCTTCGAACAGGGGAGGTCAGCAGTGTCCCCCTGCTGGTTTGGCATCTGCAGACTAGTTTCAGGGTGTTGCCCCTTGTCAATGCAGAGCAGCCAAGCCCTAGCCAGGCGGCGCTGCCGACTATCTGTTCGAAAGTTATTTATCTAATTTCAGTGGAATCTATCCACTGGTTTTCAGAAATAGAGTTATTAATATTTCTAAGTCTCTCTAAAGGAGACTACGACAGCGGTACTGGAAATTAATAGTTATCGCCAAGCCAACATGGCAGTCCCAAAATTAGGACGAAAGCTGCCGTGAATTAGCTCCAAGAAGCCATCGCCTCTAGCTAGCTATGTGACACACGAAACCTGTGTCCTTTATAACCTTCGAACAGGGGAGGTCAGCAGTGTCCCCCTGCTGGTTTGGCATCTGCAGACTAGTTTCAGGGTGTTGCCCCTTGTCAATGCAGAGCAGCCAAGCCCTAGCCAGGCGGCGCTGCCGACTATCTGTTCGAAAGTTATTTATCTAATTTCAGTGGAATCGATCCACTGGTTTTCAGAAATAGAGTTATTAATATTTCTAAGTCTCTCTAAAGGAGACTACGACAGCGGTACTGGAAATTAATAGTTATCGCCAAGCCAACATGGCAGTCCCAAAATTAGGACGAAAGCTGCCGTGAATTAGCTCCAAGAAGCCATCGCCTCTAGCTAGCTATGTGACACACGAAACCTGTGTCCTTTATAACCTTCGAACAGGGGAGGTCAGCAGTGTCCCCCTGCTGGTTTGGCATCTGCAGACTAGTTTCAGGGTGTTGCCCCTTGTCAATGCAGAGCAGCCAAGCCCTAGCCAGGCGGCGCTGCCGACTATCTGTTCGAAAGTTATTTATCTAATTTCAGTGGAATCTATCCACTGGTTTTCAGAAATAGAGTTATTAATATTTCTAAGTCTCTCTAAAGGAGACTACGTAAATAATATGTGACAATTATTCGGTAGCCATGATAAAATACCGAGTTTCGGATGTCTGGGCGGAAGCCCACGTCGCCATCTCTTCAGTTATCTAGCCACCGAAAAAAATGCTATGAAAATTACCGTTAAACAAAGGGAAATAACTGTGTGATTGACCGTTATTAAGACAAAAGAGCTATTAAAATGACCGCTAATTGAGGGGAGGGATGACAAATACAGCGATGTCGCAGAATCACTAGTACATCGGACAAAATATTTAGCAGCATTGCGACCTTTACGTTCTGAGTTGAAATTCCGTTGAGATTGACTTTGCGTTTCATCCTTTCCGATCAAAAAAATAAGCTCATCTCAGGTTGTATGCGTATAGCAGAAAAGATTCTTAAATACCCTGTGTCTTGAACGTTAATGAGCGTTCATTCTAATAGCTCTTTTGTCTTAATAACGGTCAATTACACAGTAATTTCCCTTTGTTCAACGGTGGTAGCATTTTTTCGATGACCAGATAACTGAAGAGATGGCAGCGTGGGTTTCCGCCCCGACATCCGAAACTCGGAGTTTCATCATGGCTACCGAATAATTCTAACATATTATTTACAGATAAACTCCTCTATTTACATAATATCGAGGTCTCTTTCTTTCTTTCGTTGTCTTACCGTTTCTATCAACACACACACACACACACATATACATACACACACACACACACACACACACACACACACACACACACACATATATATTTATATATATATATATATACAGGGTTGGCCCAAAGTCACCCGACAGTAAATCACAATTCTATGTATACATAATATTCAATTTTATTTATTCATTTGGAAAAACGTGTCACTCAAGAAGGACTTCAGTTTGAACAATTTTCATGATGTTTCATATTTAGATACTTTTATTAGATTCATTCAGTTGTTAAGCATAACTAAATCTTAAGCATGCGCCATCTCGATCAGATCTATCCACAGAAACTTCCAAATAATGTGATGCATCTCAAAGTGTGTAGGTAAAGAACTTGGCGTGAGAGGAGCCCTGATCAGTTTAGATCAATCAAATGTTTTCCACAGGGTCGTCAGTTCTCAAGACCGCCGGTTTCAGCCCCATTTTTTCCATGGTTAGACTGCCGTAGTGGACAGCGACATCTGCTCAGTGGTTAGGGTGAATAGACACCTGTTGGAACCATTCAGTATCATGCGCTTGGATTGTCAAGTTTGTCTCCTCTCGTCTCTTCTGTCTGTAAATACTGACACTTGAGTCTCTACGCACGAATTAGTATATGGAAAAATCGAGTCGGTATACTCGGACGACGTCACAACCAAGTGATCGGCACAGTTCAAAGGGACTACATGACAGTGACATGAGTAAAAATCAAGGAAGAAAAGTCAATGGGCCTGCAGCTCAGCACCTGGAGAGGCGGGTTCATTTGTCTTCTTTTTTTTTAATTACTATTTGTAATATTGTCAATTTTCTTTAAAAAAAGCATCGATACGTTGGACAAAATAATAATATAAACTGGCGAAAAATGTAACATAGAAGGAAGGAAATCGAATTTAATTGAACTAAAGTGGTGGTGGAGAAATAAATGTGTCGAACATTGACTTGGCAAGAAGCAGGCTTACTGTATCCATGACAACCATAGATGACATCAAAGAAAGAAAAAAGAATAGTGTCATCCACTTTAAACTAGCTTGCTGATACTGAAGAAAAAATCAACAACAATGATGGCAGTAGTAATAACAGCGAAAATATGAACAAGTTAAACTTCAATTGCAAAAACAACGGTGGTAACGGCAGACCCACTATGATTCTCAGGAATACGACATCGAGAACAGATCCATTACCAACATAACAAAAATGAGCTCATTTGCAAACTTTATACAACAATTATGTGTAAAACATACCTTTGACAATGAGTTTAAGAAGGAAAACAGATACTGTTTGCTTCGACCAAATTTTCTAGCCTGCCCACCAGGAGAGAAAGAACTAATTGGAAGGAGAATTATAATGCATAGATACATATATAAATAATCAGAAAATTAGACAATCCATGCTCAACGCAAGCCCAGAAATGTTTGAAAGATGCATGGGGTGTGATATGCTACGTGGGGAGACGAAAGAAATAGAAGACGATAGTGGCCCTATGTCTTAATACAGAAGAGGTAAAGAAAATAGCAGCAAATAGTGCATCACAGATTAATTCATGTTATTACAAACGTATCAGTGGAGAGGTGTAAATAAGGTAACATTCCCAAATATACCAGAAATACTAAGCGAAAAATATTTGACATTGATACTGACAGGCCATAGTGAAATTATCACCATAATATCTTCTTCTCAGAAGGGTGCTGCGATCAAATTAGAAATGGAGATTCTGCTCACATCACAAATTTTTCAGCGGATTCCCCACCGCGTCCACATGAGAGCAGGAAAGACATATGAGTTGTGGTCGACGGTAAGAAGGCTAGCTGTCACTCATGCTGGAGCACTAATTGTCAGAAAGCATTATATCCTTAAACAGAATGATCGTAAGCTCCCTTGTTGTTGACCCATAACCACAACACCAGATGAACAACAACGAAACCAGCAACAAAGTAGTAATAACAGCAACAAAAACAGATCCAACAGAAGGAACCAAAACCATTGCCATATATCAGTGAAGAGACTTGCTACCACCATCCTCGAAAATTAAAGCCTCCAAAGAGCGTCCACCTCCCAAAACTAACATCAACATTAACTCTGACACCGACACAAGTAATAAAAAAATCAATCATTTGTATCAATCAGCCCTCATCTTATTTCCCGGTATAGGACAATGCCAAGGTTTAATTGTATTATTATTATTATTATTATTATTATTATTATTATTTGATATTATTATCATTATCATCATCATCGCCATCGTCATCATGTTCGTCATCATCATCCTCATCCTCGTTATTGTCATCATCATCATCATCATTATTATTGCCATCATCATCATCATCATCATCATCATCATCATCATTATTATTGTCAAGGCGGCGAGCTAGCAGAACCGTTAGCACGCCGGGCGAAATGCTTTGCGGTATTTTGTCTGCCACTACGTTCTGAGTTCAAATTCCGCCGAGGTTGACTCTACTTTTCATCCTTTTGGGGTTGATAAATTAAATACCAGTTGAGTACTGGTGTAATCGATTAAACCCTCCCACCCACCCCCACCCACCCAAAAAAATTAGGCTTTGTGCTTCCAGTAGAAAGGATTGTTATTATTATTATTATTATTATTATTATTATTATTATTATTATTATTATTACTATTATTATTACTATTATTATTATTATTATTATTATTATTATTATTATTATTATTATTATTATTATTATTATTATTATTATTATTATTATATTGTAAAGACGACATAAGGCAAGAGGCAAGTTATAACATGTCATTTATACTCTAAACGAATTCTATATTTTTCATGCTGAGAGAAACAAAACTGATGTTTTTATAATTATTTTGAAAAATTAGCGCGAAGGAAATAGATGATCACATTGTTATATATAGAGAGGAGATCTAGTATATAAAATATATAGGAAAAGGAAGGGGATGTAGAATTGAAGTGTGCAGTAGACCATGACAAGAGAAGAGGTGCTGGTGTCAAGTACGATTGATCAGAGAAGCCAGCGAGAGAATGATAGAGTTATAAAGCTATGCAGAAAGGCTTGTTCCTGAAAAAAAATATGTGAAAAGTGTGTAGCGTAGCGTGTAATTGAACGGAGTGAGAGGAAGTATGTTGATGACGTGAGGCATTCTAGCCAACTGCACATATTGAAAAGAGCAAAAATCAAATTTCAACTGAATAATTTGTTAAAGAATAAACTTCTTTTCCAATTACTTTCTGCTTTTCTCATTTCACCACTGCCCAGCTCTTTCCCTAATTCTTCTCGCTTTATTCATCTGTTCCCCACAGATGTCATGTCTGAAACTTTTATGGATATAATTGAATAAATTAGGTTTGAAAATCATAGAGGTAAGTCGATAACATACAAGGATCTTATACCCAGTGCAAAATATATCGGACGAAGGAAAATTAGGTAAATATTTTAGATAACAAGTAAAATACAACATCGCACTAATTATGGCATCAGTTAAGAAAGATTAACATTTCTTATTAATTTACGAAATAATAAACTGATTAACAACACAATATATAATGCTTTTAATTCAGTAAATTTATCTTTAGTTTTCTTTCATACAATAAATGATAGACAAACTTCTACACACATGCTATTTGTTTACTGTTGAACCTTCTAAACCCAATTAATAAACGAGTCTATAACCAAATGTATAGACAAGGCATTTCACCATTTAGAAAAGGAATATCGGTTTTATTTTTACTAAGGTTTAATCATAAAATGGTAGATCGCTTATATAAACGGTAACAGTATAATGAAAAATAAACCAGTCTTATCTCATCTTACACAAGGGAAAATGTTAAAACTGGCAAGCTATTTGTATTAATTATACTAATATTGAAACTACTGAATGCATACATAGACACTAATCACTTTGAAATGTAATACAAATATAGCCATTATTTTCATAAGAAGATGTGTATGTGTGTGTATACATACATGCATACACACACGTACCTATATATACATACATACATACGTACATACATGCACATACACGCGTGTGTGTGTGTGTGTATATATATATATATGTATATGCATATATATAAATATATATATATATGTGTATGTATGTATGTATGTATGTATGTTTGGTGCAGACATGGCGCTGTGGTATAAAGTTTTCTAGTCAATCGCATGGTTCCGAGTTCAGTCCCACTGCGTGGCGCCTTGGTCGAGTGTCTTCTACAGTTTCGAGTCGACCGAATACTTATGAGTGGATTTAATAGACGGAAACGGAAAGAAACCCGCCGTGTACATATATATATATATATATATATGTATATATAAAATCAAAGATAGATCAGAAAAAACACAACAAACGGAAACCGTCACAACACAACATGCAGGAAAAGGACGAAAGCACGACAACGGCAAACAGGACAAACCAAGATACACGGATCATTCGCAACCAATTGCCTCTTCAGTCGAAATCCGGAATGTCTACGTAGTTTCGCCCATTTACTTCCGATACTACTCGAAACCGGCTGGCCCAAGGACTCAAGCTAAAAACATTAAGCCCCTGCGCAAGGCAACAAATGTACATATACGAAAACAAATAAGTAAACAACAGAAAGGGTTTTTCGACTATCGGACGAACGTAACATATGAAATAGAATTATACATATACAATGGACAAGCGCCTGTCGGCTATGCAACAAAAGGAAAATAGTTATACAATTACAACAAAAATTAAACAAAACAAAACAAACGAGATCTTTTGACTATCAGACGAGTGTAGTAAGCTTGCGCAAGGAAAATGGGAAAAAATCTTAACTGACCAGGCGGCAGAACAGAACAGAACAGACGTGACTGACCTCAACGGTGCCCCGCCGACCGAAAAAGGACGACAACGCCTGAACCGGACATACACACACACACATACATACACACACACACACACACACACACACACACACACACACACTCACATATACATACATAGTTTAAAAAGGAAATTACTTTTTTAACCATAATTTTTGATTTGTATGGACTCCTGACCCCATTTCAACTCTCTCTCTCTCTCTCTCTCTATGTATATATATATATATATATATATATATATATATATATAGTTACTAATCTATACATGTAGTTGTATAAAGGAAATAAAAGAAGTTGAAAATGCACTGACACTGTATTAGATTAATTTATATCAATATTAATACAATTAGTCGCTTTCACATTTGTATCATTTTCGAAAGTGCCTTACAAATTAATAAACTAATTACAGTACAAGAAGAAATACACTGCTGTAAATCTATTAATTAACACATTTACTAATGTACGCATACTGCACCTAAAAATCTATTTCTTGGATCATGTGCACATTATTAAAAACTCCTTAAGCAGACCACACCTGTCAACAATACATCGTAAGAGTGTACGTTACAAATGATTCATAAATTTGATTCCAAATCTTTAAGTTACAAACATCAAATTTTGGCGCAAGGTCAGCAAGTTCCGGTGAGTGATAAGTCGATTACATCGACCTCAATTCACAACTGGTACTTATTTTATCGACTCCAGAAGGATGAAAGGTAAAGTCGACCTCGGCGGTATTTGAACTGAACTGAGAACGTAAAGACAGACGAAATACTGCTAAGCATCTTACCCAGCGTGCCCTACGATTCTGCCAGCTCGCTGCTTTTATTATTGATATATTTGCCATACAATTGTGACACCCTCCTATTACATCGCCATACACTTAAAGCAGCAAAAACCGAAGTAGAAAAAAAAAATCATTTATAGAAAACAGATTTATATTCACTAGAATTACTCCACAAATGTAGACAATCAATGATCGACTGTGTCTATACGTGTGGATTTGTTTTCATATTGTATACACTAGGGTAGAAATAATATCCATAATTTTTATGCATTTTTTTCCTTATATTTTAATTTACATTTTCTCTCATTGAAAGCTTTAAGGCGGGTGCACACATTTCTTTTCCATAGAATCTCACAAAATCAAATATGTTTCTGTGTTCTCATGAAAGCAGAAATGTAACGTTTTGAACAAGTCTCTGCTCAAAATTTTAAAATTTTATAGGCGTAGGAGTGGCTGTGTGGTAAGTAGTTTGCTTACCAACCACATGGCTCCGGGTTCAGTCCCACTGCATGGCACTTTGGGCAAGTGTCTTCTACTATAGCCTCGGGCCGACCAAAGCCTTGTGAGTGGATTTGGTAGACGGAAACTGAAAGAAGCCCGTCGTATATATGTATATATGTATGTGTGTGTGTATATGTTTGTGTGTCTGTTTTTGTCCCCCTAGCATTGCTTGACAACTGATGCTGGTGTGTTAACGTCCCCGTAACTTAGCGGTTCGACAAAAGAGACCGGTAGAATAAGTACTAGGCATCCAAAGAATAAGTCTTGGGGTCGATTTGCTCGACTAAAGGCGATGCTCCAGCATGGCCACAGTCAAATGACTGAAACAAGTAAAAGAGTAAAGAGAGGTTGCTGTTTAATTGTACTTCAGCGTCGGCAGTAGGGCGTGGACCTGACAGATCAGATTCCTTGCTTTGATCTAGCAGGATGTAATGCAAGGGATCTTAAATACAAGACAATGGATGAGGCCCTGATATTCCTAGTTAGATGGAAACTGCGGGACCACATAGAGCAGCGCCCTGTGACTCCTATAGTATCCGCAACCTAAACCCCTAAAACAAGGGGGCGTCCTGTGGGACACCTAGATGAGATGTACTTCAGCTCTGAGTGAGGGAACCTATGATCAAAGGCTTATCCGCTATGACTATCTTTCCCCTTCATAAATCAGCGACTATATTGTATTGAGTATTAGTAAGCTACTAAGGTATGATTTATGGAGATTTGGTTTATATTTCTAGCATATTTGGCGATTTTGTGGATACTACCGTATTGACTTAGAATACCTAGATATGTTTCGGCGAAAGTTTGACCCAGGCCATATCTAACTTGATAGCGCCATCAAATAGATCTGTTAAGTCATTCTTAAGTCAAGTTTTGTGGTGTCATAGTCCATTCAAGTAAGGAGTTGTTGTTGACTGAGATGTATCTATGTTTAGATAGTTTATCTGGTATCTCTTGAAGAAATTTGTCCAGAAAATTATTCATTCAATTAAACACTATGATAAAATAATCCATAAAACGGTGACCGACTGGAAAAGGCATTGAGTTTTAAAAAATAATGAAGGCTCATAAAGTTAACTCTAATGCAATCATGGACAAATATTTGGTGACCTATCATTTCAGAAATTACAGTAGAACTGATCAACAATACAAAAAGGAAATTTTATGAAATGATCTCATTATATATGATCTTAAACGGATATTCATTGTTATTCTGCGAAATCTTACCAAGCGTATCTCCACGCCAATAAAATTCAAATATTGTTTCAGCTAGAACAGTCTGTATACCTTGAACACTTTCTACTATTTGAAGTGGGTCATTAAGACAAGTATAAACCGAATAGCTTTTCAAAGACGGAAAATTTAATTGTGGAAGTTCGGAACGGGTTGTTAAAATAGGACTAGATAAACAAATTTTTAAAAAAACTGTCAGTATGGTGAAAGACCGTGCATTGATAATAGTGTCGTCATGGGCGTTACTATCAGAACACAAAAAGCCGGATCAGATAACGCAAGGCATCCTCCATGATCCCATCGAACAGTTCTCCAAACCTACACTCCTGGATTGATATTTTTATGGACCCCCAAAGGATGATAGGCAAAGTTGACCACAGCGAGATTTGAACTCAAATCGCAACAAATACTAAAAGATATTTTAACAAATGTTCTAAATACAACTTATTCGTCGACTTTCGTCTAAATATAAAATCTATATAAATAAAAAGGATCGTGTCAAAAGTGTAATGTTATACAGATTACAGTTCATGTAAAATATATAAATGAAATTTTGTCATTTTAGGAATTCAAACCGTAAAAGACTATAGTGCTCATTAATATGCATGAAAAATATGGTGTCCTTTTCCACATTATATTAAATACGCCTTTTACGATTAGTTCAAACAGTCTTTTTTATTTCTCTTGAACAATATACATAGTTTAATTTCACGCCAACCTTTAAACGATAAATTGATTAACCAACTGAAGTATTTTGATTCAATAATGAAATACGATTATAAATTGAACTCGTCAAATTAGAAAGTCCTGCAGTTTGAATCCATTATGAAATCAATTAGCGTTAATGAGATGATTTCAGTAGATGAATAGCTGGTGTCAAAAGCAGATTTTCAACTATCGAAATCTGTTAATTACATCTTAAAAACAATAAAAAAAAAAGAAAATGAAGCGTCAGTCAGTGACTACTTGAAGAGATCACTCGATACTTTTAATTTACTTCTATGTGGTCAAAGATGTTGAACAAAAGTAAGTACAGTCTCGACAATTTGAATTTGATTTAATCGATTATGCTAATTGGATGAAAATATAAGCTCAAATAACAAAAGCCAGCAAATTGAAATAGAAAGCCACCGAATAAATTCAATTTCAATTTTACCATAATGATTGACACAAAGTGACAAACGGTTTTCTCTTATTTTTTAATAATTGAGTTGAGAACTATATGAATATTTACTAGAAAAAGAATATAACGTTTGATATTCAAATAATAGTCTTCCCTTATAACCTGTTATTTTTAGCGAATATAATTTGAAATGAGTAAACAAAGAAAAGTGTTGAATGAAATTTTTGTGTATATATATATATATCTTTTGTATTAAACTAATACAATAAACACTACGTTTGTTATTGCAATAACAAACATGAGCTTTCACGCGTACGGCACAGTAAACATTTGAGATGAAAATGGAAATGGCATTGAACCAGATGCGTTTTTCATTTAATTTAGTTGTAAAATAAGTCATATAAATGTGTGTATACGGCATATATATATATATATATATATATATATATATATATATATATATATATATATACATATATACATATATGTGACCGCTTTTGGGATTAAAACCATTTTTCCATTCTAATGAACTTGGATATGGTTTTCTTATATAATTTTATATAGTCCTAATTCATCCATGAAAGGGCGCGTAGTCGATGTACAAGCACTTACTTTTATACATTATATTATTGTATTAATTTTTATTGTTCAATTTATACTTTATTTGATTTTTAAATTAATATCTTTTTATGATGAATGTTTCTTTGTATGGTATATATATATATTGGAAGGTTCTATGTAGAAGTTCATTTTGTCATACATATATATATATATATATATATATATATATATATATATATATATATATATATATATATATATATATATATATATACATATATACATTCATACACACATACGTATATACATATATATGTGTGTATATATATATATGTACACACACACACCTTTTCATCACATTGATAACTATTCTAACATCGTGATATTTTTCAGAAATAATATCGGTAACGCAGTTAGAACACTTAAAAAGTATTATTTTCTACGCAATTTTCAATCACGTTCTCCCTAATCTACTTTACAAATCCTACGCAGAAATGTTTCGACACTATCCCGAATGACAGCATTTTGATTACTCTTTTCACCTTCTGAGATGTTAGCTCAGCCATATCTTTACATTCTTCCACAACTATACCAATGACCTATTCACATATCACTTCCAGATGCAGTACACTGATAAGACTACTCTACATTTCTCATCCAGGTACTTTAACCCCGTAAAAATGTCCATACATTCGACAATAAAGACTTGAAAATTCCTTTGTTCAGTAGGACCATAATACACACATTATAGATACTTAATATAGATATCAAACCAATAAATTTGCAACATTGCATTATCCTTATTCTTAGTAAACCTGTGATAAGATCACGATCATACCAAGGGTAACGGTTGTACTTCAGTAGTAAACGTCTCTCAATCAGACTGAAAGACACACACATGAAGTAGTGCGCTTTACAACTTAAACACGACATTCCAATTTTCTTTCAAGAAAACGCAACCAACTGTAAAACTGTCACAAGCAATTATTGTTTCACATTTGATCAGAATCACGTCTTCATGAGAATTAATTTAGAATGTATCAAGTGTACGGCTCTAATGCCATAACTTTAGAGTACTTTTAAGTGAATTGAATCTATTGAAAATAATAATGTCAATTCTAGAATAACGAAAGCATAGAATCTACTTGCACTGCTTCGTGATTAAGCCAAAGCATTGGTAACAGTAACACTCTGATAACAGAAGCAATGGAAAAGTTTCTTTGAAGGTCTAATACGGGAAGGTTGCAACGTTTACTGTACTTATAGCCTTATGTTTACCCTCCAAGTGTATCTTACACGTTTTCATTCTATATTAACTAACTTCTATGTAGATGACACACCAACCTCCACTTCTTGCTAACATTCCAAGCGCGCTTCTCATTCTCACTGAGTATTTGAAAATATGCGTAGCACGTGAACACTCTTCATGTGAATATTCTGCATGTGAATATTCTGCACGTGAACACTCTGCGCGTGAACATTCTATACGTGAACATTGATTACAAATCTAAAACAGTTCAGACCGTAACCGTACCTCCACCTAAGATTTGCTTATCAAATTTTCTTTCATCTTGCTGTCATCCATCTTGTCCTGCTTTTACAGTGATCTCCCGTTCTTTGAATTTGCCACTTATATACTATCCATATCCAAATCTGACAATATTCTGTGAGCTAGCAGAGACGTTAGCACACCGGGCGAAATGCTTAGCGGTATTTCGTCTGTCGTTACATTCTGAATTCAAATTCCGCCGATGTCGACTTTGCCTTTTATCCTTTCGGGGTCGATAAATTAAGTACCAGTTGCCCCTTCTCCAAGACTTTCGGGCCTTGTGCCTTGAATAGAAAAGAATATTCCCGTTTGTCCTTCCTTCAACCATTCCAACTTAGCACCAATCTTCCACTTCCGAACTGCATCTATCTGCAATAGCATTCCACTTTACATTTTTCTTCTTAATAATTGCACCTTAAAATTTCGAACTTCACATTAACTGTTGAACCTCACCAGATTAACCGTATGGAAAAGTCCTCCTCGGCATAAATGTAAGAAAAACTACAAATGCCTCTTTCTCCATGAATTCAATACTTCTAACTTTAATCATAACTATCCTCTTTCACTACCCAACGTAATTCTAAAATCTTATACAATTATTTCTCTGGTATCGTTTCCTCTACGATTTCCTCGCCAATATTTCATAAAATCATTAAAGTGTCACAATTCAATTGCAACATTCACTTCAGTAACCACACTTTACATCTTAGTAGGAACTAAAAGTACTATAGACATTGCTCTTTTCTTCAAACTCATAATATGGGACGAAAGAAAATCTTGTACTATGCATTTTCTTATATACGTATTTCGGACATTTTTGATGTTAGCTCATAAACTTTAAACAGCCGTGCTGTTTTCCAATACTGTCCCCATTAAACAGTTCCTACGTTTCATTTATAAAGACGAAAAGAGGTAATAAATACAATTATTATAAAGAATAGATTCCGATCTCCTCAGTTTACACCAAAATGTGTTTTGCAGTCACAATATATTCCTATAATTTTATAAGAAATCTTGTTTGTCAGATTTAATGGTTCAAATTCTATATACAACGAATCTAATAAAGAACATACAAGAAGCTGACATGATCGTTTAAATGTGATATATTGAAGTAGTTATCTTGTCTTTCACATATTTCATTTGAAATTTTTAAACTGGTTATTTCATTTTGTACAATTATTCTGAGATCATTCTTTTTTTTTATTTATTCCATTTATTTATTCACATTTACATTTCAATAATGTTCCAAACCCTACCACGGAGATGGCATCATGTATCATAAAAGCAGCTCAAGTGCTAGAATGGTGAGGAAAAGATAAAGGAAATATTTTCGTTTACCAATTCTATTCTTATGTTTTTAAAAATCGATATATTTCTCTAGACACATAGGATGTATATAAATCTATATAAAAATACGTTCAATGTGTCTTTTTCTGCATACTTTGTCATGCTTTGTGCCTGAAGGCATTTAGGTAAGTAAATCCAATACACTTTGGTGGAAAGAAACACTCAAATTGAAGCTGTGGAAAACTATTTCTCGTTCTGTTTTATTTTTATCCTTTTCAATCTCTCTAGCTCGTTTTATCTTTATAGATATGTATAAGCATATGCATATATGGAAGCGCATCGATGTGTACGTATGCACCACTGTAAATAGAAACCATAAAACAGTATTGAATGACCATTTGCAATGTATTTCATATGTATTAGTATGTGAACATGCATGGGTGACTGAAGCTGTGCATGCGAAGGTGTTCAAATATAAGAATATACAGGTGTATATGCAAAGGTTTGCATACATCACGAACACGAGTTTTACATTATTTTATCCATTGGGTTTTATTGCATTTTATTTTATTTTATTTTATTTTATTGACTTGCATGCAGTACCCATCAATGTACTTGCAGGCATATATGTACAACATTTATTTGACTGTGTGCGTACACGTGTACTGTGTATGTCATATGTTTTGTCAACATATCGTTATGCAGTTGTGCGCTAGAATGCGGCAAGTGCTAGTGATGATGATGATGATGATGATGATGATGTGTGTGTGTGTGTGTGTGTGTGTGTGTGTGTGTGTGTGCGAACTTTTAGTAATCTACATCTTTTATTTTCTCCGCCGAAAATTTTTGATATTATCTACCCCTGCATTGAATTTTGTGAACATTTAATCATTTAAACATGTTTTCTACTTCGTAATTTTAAATCCTATTAAAATCTCATTGTTTTATATACGTTTATACCATTGATAAACAAGGGATTGTTAAAGCTAGTTCGGTATATATGTAAATAAATTTATTTAAAAACAATTACCAGTTTTTCAAATTCAGGTGCATTTTCAAAGGCATATTCTCCTATATTTTTTTCCTGCGTGGAAAAACACCCCTTCTTTCTATAAATATATGCACACACACACATACGCATATACTTACTTACATATATAGATATATATGTGTGAATGTGCGTGCGTGAGTGTGTGTGCGTGTGAAAAGTCAGCCATACGACTGAAGAGACAAAAATATTAGGAAAGAATGTAATGTGAGTTACATAATACAAAACAAGAAGTGTATATTCCATCGTGAAAATTTATTGTCTTTACATCGATGCCACTGTTTGGTCAATAAGATGCAATAACGGAGAAGAAGATATGTTTGAAAGAGGTCAATAAGTTACGTTTTAGCCTTTGACAGATTTATAACTTTTTTTCACGCTTTTCTAATCAAATATTCATAATTTCTATTTTCCTTTAACAAGTAGGACCTGGTGTTACGGAACAGTGGCGTCAATACAAGGATAGTAAATCTACAAATATATAGAGAGAAAGTTACAGTGAAAGATTAAATTATGTCTATATATATGTATGTATGTATGTATGTATGTATGTATGTATGTATGTATATATTATACACACACACACCCATGCACACAGAAACACAGAAACACACACACATATACATGTGTGTGTGTGTATGTGTGTGGTAGATAAAATGGATTTAGGATACTTTTAGTTCATCTAAGCGAAATATAACTACTGACTATACTCAACGAATATACATACCGCTGGTGGTATGTGTTTATGTGTATATGAAATATTAGGTTGGCAACTAAGTTCCCGACGTTTTTTTTATTCTATTTAAATTTTATAAAAGGTTTAATAAAAGATAACAACTTATTAATCAATAATGTATTCACTCTTGTTGTTTACAACTTCTTCCCAACGTTCAAAAAGATTTTCAATACCTCGTTGGTAGAAATCACCTGATTTCGACTCGAAAAGTTGATCCAACCAAGCTGTTAATTCTGTATGTACCTTCAGTCATCTTAAACATATAACCTAAAGATAATATAGAATATTTGTCACAATTTAACTCTCAGAATTTGTAAACGTTTCGAGTACTGTAAACAGTCATCAATCACTGGTGTGGTAAGTAGTGTGCTTCGTTTCAGGTTCAGTCTAACTGCGTGACACCTTGAGCAAATGCCTTCTACTATAGCCCCACACCAACAAAAGCCTTCCAAGAGGAATGGGTATACGGAAACTGAATGAAGCCCGTTATATATATATATATATATATATATATATATATATATATATATATATATATATATATATAAATTTATGTCAGACCCCGCTTCATCGCTTGATACCTGGTGTTGATTTGTTCAATTAAAACTCTTCAAGATGGGCCCCAGCTTGGCCGCATTCCAACGAATGAAACAAGCAAGGTATAAAAGATAAAAGAAAATATTTACTTCAAGTTACTTCGTAAAACATGTCGACGTTTCGTGGACTATTCATCTCATCAGTCGCTATTCGATTAAGTTGTTCACTTCACGAATATCAAGTATATAAATCAACCAGGACCGAACGAAGGGACGAAGCGATCAATTTCTTTATCAACAAGAAATGTTTTAGAAATAGAAATAGAAATATTTTCAGGTTACTCTGTCAAGACCATATGGGTTGCTCCGCTAAAATACATGCCAGTAGTTACATAGTAAATAGATACACATAAACTTAGGCAAAACAATTTTGATTAATTTAGACTTATTCTCTCTCTCCCTCCCTCTCTCTCTCTCTCTCTCTCTCTCTCTCTCTCACTCTGTCACTCTCTCTCTCTCTCTCTCTCTCTCTCTCTTTCAGCTCTCTCCCTCTCAAGCCCTCTCCGTCAAGCTCTATCTCTCTCAGTGAGTGTATATGAGTGTGTGTGGGTACGTGTGTGTGTGTGTGTGTGTGCGTACATGTATGTGTGCGTGCGTTTGCTTGTGTGTGTGTGTGTGTGTGTGTGTGTGTGTGTGTGTGTGTGTGTGTTTGTGCGTGGTGTGTGTGCGTTTGCATGTGTATGTGCGTGCGCGTGCGTGTGTACAGAAATGTTATATACAGTAACAGATGTACCTAAATATTAAATATTGCTCACAGGTGCAAACGTGGCTCTGTATGGTTTAGAAGCTAGCTTTGGAACGACATGGCTTCGAGGTCAATACCAATGCTCAGCAATTGTTTTCTGCTATATGCCGAGCCGACTAATGCCTTGTTAGCGAAAAATATGTGTAACCCAACCCGCCGTGGGTATATATATATATATATAACGTGAGAGAGTTAGGGATTGGGGGTTCAACCCACTAAGGGATAGTATCTATCCATTATACTGCTGGGAGGGTACCCAATTATTGCTACACTAGTGCTATACTAAGTGCAATCAATGGGAGCGAATTGTTATATATATATATATATATATATATATATATATATATATATATATATATATAAAGAAGACACCTGATGAAATGATGAGATGCATTCTGCACTGGTGGCTGCAATACAACTAGCTGTACAATATCCCTCATTCATTATTTTAATATATATATATATATATATATATATATATATATATATATATATACACATTAGCAAAAATGCTTGTTCTAAGTTGTTCTAGTTGTTTCGGGTTATTTCTGCCACTCCTCAGTACTGGACACCTCGTCTGCTGGAGATGATAGCAGCTCGCATCTGCACGCAATATATATATATATATATATATATATATATATATATATATATATTTCAAGCGAAGACACAGTCACTGATTTTGCAACAAGCAAAAATGCTTGTTCTAAAACCTCTCTAAAAGAATTGCAGTAGAGTCCGCTCGAACGGACAGCCATGTTAAAGTGGCTACGAATATTACTTTATTTCATAAATATTTGCCATAAAGGCATTACGAAGAGGGAACGAACAAGGACAGACAAACATAAAAGGGGTGAAGTAGCTGTATCAATTAAATATTTACAATTTTAAATATACAATAAAAATTGGATTATATATACAATGTTCGATTGAAGCATTTCTCATTACAGATTCAATTTGTAATGGCTTTCCTGAAGGATAGGCATCCATCCGACCACCAGGGTAGACCCCTTGCTTTTTCTTTCCCTTACCTGGTGCCAAACACTCCCAGCTTCCTTGCCACAGCCTCCCATCTTCTCATGAATCTGTCTCGTGACAGATACCTCTTCTCCAAATGCAACTACTGCGTTAATTTCATAGAGAGATTTTTTAAATGTAAAACTCTTTGAACGTAAATAACACCTCATACTCAAGTACTCTATTTTCCCTGTCTTTCTCAAGATATCTCTATATTTTCTCACTATTTACTTGCTCACGACCAAAAAATCACATCACACTACCTTTTCTCTCTCTCCCTCACTCTGCGACGAAGAGTAATGTCCTCGTATTTTACCATACCTGCCAGTCAATTCAGCGTCAACAACTGGGTCAGTCAGTTCGGCGTCGATTATCCTCTGAAGCTTGTTTTACTGTTTCATATCCTGATCATTTTTATGACATGTAAGCGTGCGACCAGTTCTAAAAGATCGCTATCTACGCTTCAAACTTATCTATCTATCTATCTATCTACCTACCTATCTATCTATCTATCTATCTGTCTGTCTGTCTGTCTTTCTATCCTATATATCTATCTATATACATTCCTACATGCCTATCAAAGTATTGATTAGTTACACACACACACACACACACACACACACACACACACATACACACACACACACACACAAACATACATACACATATATATATATATATGTATATATATATATATATATATATATATATATATATATATATATATATATATATATATATATACGCACTCACGCGTAAACATACCTATACATCTATATATACCTGTACGTCTGTCTGTATGTATGTATGTATGCATGCATGTATGTGTGTGTTCGTGTATGTGTGCGACGCAAGTACATGCCTCAGTGAACCATTTAGCGTAGCAGGTTGAGCTTATGTGTCATGAGATGCAATGAATATTGAAGTAGTATTCTTAATATTACGTGCTTTGAAGGCAGCGAGCTGGCAGAATCACTGACGCGCAAAACAAACTGCTTAGCAGCATCTCTTCGGGTTTTACGCTCTGAGTTCAAGTTCCATCGAAGTCGACTTTACCTTCTATCCTTTTGGAGTCGATAAAGTAAAGTGCCAGACAAGGACGTGGGTCGATGAAATGGATTTGCGCCTCTTCTAAGAGAGCTGGCTTTCTTCGAAAATTTGTAACTAATACTAAAAGTTTTGAAGGCGGCGAGCCGGCACAATCGTTAGCACGCCGGGCAAAATGTTTGGCGGCGTTTCGTCCGTCTTCACGTTCTGAGTTCAAATTTCGCCGAGGTTGATTCTGTCTTTCATCTTTTTGGGATCGATAAAATAAGTACTGAGGTCGATGTAATCGACTTACCTCTACCAGGAAATTGCTGCCCTTGTGCCAAAATTGGAAACTAATATTACGTGTTTCGGTTTATTTTTTTAGAAAAACAAAAAGGAACATAAAGTATATTGACCTATTTGTGAAGATGTTGAATTTGTTACACTGCTTAAATCATTAATATGAAAACAATATGAGTATATTCATAATAGCCGTAATTCTTGGTGCAATATATTAGTATCGAAAATTGTGAAGTTAGGGTATATTAAGCATTTCAATTAAATTAGTCGAGTGGATCAGTCAAAACACTTAATAGGTATGTAATGTGTCGTAAAAAGCAATGCACAGGCGTGGTTACTGAAGGTAAGAGAGAGTCATTAGGAAATAATTGGAAAAAAATATATGTAGCTGTAGTTGTTTATTGGTAATGTTAGCTGAGGCAGCATAGCAACAACAACATTAACACTGTACTGGATGACCCTAATTGTTAGTGCAAACTCTAATTACACGCCATATCTCGATAAGCTAAGTAGATAACAAAAATCTAAGAACGTAATTGAAACCTTTTAAAGCTATTTCATATCGTTATATCTCCTGATCTGTATCTTTTCTGTTTTTCTTTTTATCTTTTTTACTAACTTTTATGATTTTCTTTCATACGGCTCTCTAAACTTACCCCATGAGTATCGCCAAGATGAACTTAGTATCCTCAGTTTTAATTGCTACTTCCTCTGAGTGACATCTTGTAGTCTAAAGAGGCATCTTTTACCTATCCTACTGTGACATTATTCAACGCATGGAACTTTTGTGCTAAAATTGTATTAGAATCACCATGATCTAGAATGTCATTTGAAAGCCTTATTAGGATATGTTTCGTTATGTAGAAATTAAAACATTCTGAGACGGTATTTTCATAATTGGCAGTGAGTATCAGAGTAGATCATAACATACCAATGCATCGAATATTAAAAGCGTAGAGTATAATATGCGATGAGAAAAATCAATACCTGATGACTAATATTCTTTTTCGGGCGTTTTTTTCTTTTAGTTTTTGAAAGTACGGGAGACAACTCTGGTAGTGTTTCTAATTTACGTTCGTGATATTAGTAATGTAGAGCCGCGCCGTAACATGCGAAGTGTTAGTACAATAAACATTCACAATAAATAGCTATTCGAAATATGTACTTAATGCATAGGTCGAACATTAAAAAACTGAAGTAAGGTTTTTAGGTGCTGTTTATTAACTATGCTGTCACCCATATATATATATACATATTTGTTAATATCTCTAACACCTTTACCCACAGTTGGCTTGATCAAGGCTCATATTCACGCGGCAAAAATGCTATTGAAATGAATATTCTGTAATGAATTTGTATAGATCTCGTACTGTATTATATACATAATTACTTGTGCTGTATGACATGGTTGTCTGTGCGATTGTATAGAGACAGTTTCATTGGCACAATCTGAATCCAATTCCTGTATTTATTGCATCTGTATCTAGCCACATATAAATCATTCCACGTTTACTGTTGTAAAACATAATTATTACACGTTTCTATTTCTCCAGTCTCTTCGAATATAGCCTGTTATATCTAGTCACAATAATGACTATCGCCGTTAGCTTTAATGTTTCATTGTGAAGTGTCTAACAGTACTTCAACAAAACAGACTATCATTGTCTTTCAGATTGTACAGACTATTATTGATTTGTTGTTTGATAAAGAAGAAGACACTCAAAAAATGACATCAACACTAATAAAATGGAAAAATTAATAATTGTTAATTACAAAAGGGATTTATTAATGTCTTTTTCTCTGAAACTGCGAGTCAACATACTCCGATGTTTTCTCTCTTTAACATTTCTACCACAAATACAGTGGCACCCGCAATTCAGACCTGGTTAATATTTTCTCACTTCCACTCATTCACCTTTCTTCCTTGCGTCCGCATTAGCCATTAATCTTAGCCGATCGCCCTTCCTTGCACATATATTTCCTGGAGCCGTCGACTGCAATTTTTCAAGGGAAACGCTAATCTCGTCGCTATCATCAATCTGAAAAGACCTGTAGATCAAACCAATAATAAAATGGTATAACCAAAGATAATGATCACAAGAAAGGCATGAAGAATAGAAATTAAATTTATATTTCCTTAAAGATATTTGTGCAGAAACAAAAACAAAGATAATGGAAAATTGAATAAGCTACAGTTTTTTTTTTTTTTTTTCCAGTGAAGGTCTTATGTATAGGAGATAAATCATTGATAAAAATTATCTATACAATAGCGAATCATAGATTTTCTTTATTCACTACGAAAACTAGTAGACCAGTTTACCTAAATTTCCCTTGATATGCATTTGAACAGTAAAGCAAACTTGATTATACCATCGATTCATAGTGATCACATATATAATATCGTTGCTTGTCGGTTTTGAAATATTATATTCTTTGTATTTTAACAGCAAATAATCAATTTGCTTCTCTCTAATGTCGGATGCAGAGCAAATTGTGGCACTTATTGATGAAAAAATCGTGTCCACTCCAGTCATGAACAACGCACAACGAGAATCTTTAAGGTCTCTATAAATATTAGCTCTCACCATTGCTGATATTCTCTCCTGACAACCTCTCATACCCAACAAAGCAAATACTGAAATTCCACTTCGGGACAAGAAAATATTTCAGCTCCCAACAAGCTTCTAGCCATTTAAAAACTTAAATGAGGTATTCTCAAACAGCTTTGTTGCTGTACTGCGCATACAGATATCCTTGATGTTATGTCGTCCAAAAGAGTTCACACCACTGACAAGCATATTGTTGTGCATCAACTCACTACATTGTCTCCTCTGACTCTTCAACTACCATGGTGTCTACTGGACTGGTTGAGTTTATGCTACTTTACACTCAGACACAATTCACTTTTCTCTCGCCATCTCAGCCCTCATTATGTCTCCACAAAATATATTCACAACACTTCTTTCCAAGAAGGTCATTGCACTGGATTTCCTTCCTTGCCCAAGTATTCCTTGCCTCGAACTGTCAACTTCTTGTAATTAATCACAGAGAACACCAACGTGTCTGGAAACCTGCAAAGCCGTAGGGACGGCCACTTCCCCAAGACCCAACCATTTTCTGTTTTTAATGTAATACAGACAATTTATCAGATATGCAAGCGGATAGGAAAATAATATAAACATGTGAGAGCAATATTTTTGGGGTACATTAGCACTTTAAATATATTTACCGTTCAGTCTTATTTTTCCCACATAACTATAAACGAAGGCAAGTTGCTTTTTTCTTTATCATAGCCTCGGGTGGTGAAACTTGTAGACAGAAACTGCTTAGAAGCCCGTGGAAAGAATTAATTGAAATTGCTATTCAAAGAACTAGTCTTGTCGCATGGTGTGTCATATTGAGTCGGCCCGAGACTTACGTTAAGAGACATGTGTCTGCCAAGTACTCAGTCATCTACTTATTAGTCTAACACGAAGTTATTTTAAACAATTGAAAGAGGGATCGGTCATCATCATCATCATCACTGACCACTACAAACGGAAAATCAAATATAAGTTCAAATATTGAGATTTTTGACGGAGCGCAATATTTGGGGTTCCTTGAAGCTGTCATGATCAAATTGGTAATATGAAAGTCAGTATTTATTATCGAATAGAAACATAAAAGCTTTCATGCTCAAAGACAAATTCGAAAGAAAAACAGTTTTTAAGAAAATATGTATTGAAGTCCGTTAATTTATAGAATTTAGTATGTTGTCGGGAGACGAGAATTTTGGCGCTTTGATGAAGTTTTTCATCGAAGAGAGAAAAGTTTATAGACGTATGCGGTTTAGAAGCTCACGTTGTTTTGGGTTCGATTCCACCGCACGGAATCTCGAACAAGATAGACGAAATTTGTGCGGAAGTCCTCAGTGTGTGTGTGGGTATGTGTGTGTGTGCGTGTACGTGTGCGTGTGTGTTTATTTGTATCTGTCTGTGATTTTATATACCGGTGTAAGCGGTGGATAGAGTTACACTCCCCTCTGTGCTTAATCAAACATTCGATAAACAGATGTCGACAAAATAAGAGAATGAAATAAGTACTGCAGTTGAGGAAAAGGTCTTAAGACAGTAACTCAACGACGGCCACAATTCAATGAGTAAACCCAGTAAAGGAGTAAAATAGTATATTTGATTTTCAATCCTAGTTTACCTCAAACAAAAAATAGATACAGGATTTTTACATTTGATTGTCACATTTATTTAACTAACTTTTCAAGTAAAATTTGAGTATTTCACAACCTTATGTTTATCTTTTATTTGTTTCGGTTATCAGACTGCGGCCGTGCTGGGGCACCGCCTTCAGGAATTTTTGGTCAAATGAATTGACCCTAGTACCAACTTTACTACTATTTTACGCCTGGTACGCATGCTATCGGACCCTTATGCCGAACCGCAAAGTTACGGAGACGTAAGCACGCTAGCACTGGTTGCGAAATGGGGAGTGGGTACAAACACTGACACACACACACACACACACAAACACATACATACACACACAAACACCCACACACACAAACACATACATGCACACACAAACACATACAAACACACACACACACAAACACAGACATACACACAAACACACACAAACACACATACAAGTACACACACACACAAACACATACATACACACAAACACACACACACAAACACCCATACAAGCACACACACACACAAACACATACATACACACACAAACACACATACAAAGACACACAAACACACACATACACACACACATTAGAGCATAAAGTACAATTGTAAAGTATTGTACTTCACACTCTAAGTAGTCAAGAAATAAACTGGAACATCGGATGGAAGCTAAAGGAAGATTAACAAAAAACGCACCATCAGAAGGAACCAGCTTTCGTTCTTCACTCAGAGAAATTCGGTATCTGCCTGGATATTATATCCTTCCTCTTACTGTATGTTTATATATATATATATATATATATATATATTTATACTCACACACACACACACACACACACACACGCACACACGACGGGCTTCTTTCAGCTTCCGTTTACCAAATCCACTCACAAGGCTTTGGTCCACCCTAGGCTATAGTAGAAGACACTCGCCCAAGGTGCCAGTGGTTGGGAAGCATGCTTCTTACCACACAGCCACGACTCCGCCTATGTTGACTTATCATGGTCAACATGACTATAAGAAGTCTTATAGGAGAAATAACCGCTAGTTATTAAACCATGAAAATATAAAAGATTATGTATTTCGTTATAACTACAGAAAAATTAACAAAAATAATTTAAATTTACAGATCTAACCATCCTGCACTAAACAAGTCACTCATGTTCTAATATCAAACGACTTGACAATTTCACTTCATTAATCCGATGTTGTCGAAACCATTCCATCGTCACTCAATCGTACTCAGTACTCTTACCATATTTCATTGTAATAACTGGTGATAACAGGTATATTTGAACTGGTAGTAAATAACCTAGTATTTATACACACCACTGCTTAGTGCTGCCACCCTGTAATTTGTTTGCAGTGAGCCGCCGCTTAACACTATAAAACACTTTACAATGATAGGAATACCCCTATTATCAGCTTGCAGTGCGCACTGTCCGGTTGCTGTGACTGGAAAGGAGATAACTACTCCAAAATGCTTGTCTCTTACAGTTTGTGTAGGTCTCGTTGCGAGATGGTTTTGGTGTATTTACACTATTTATCTACAGCGAGAAATTTTCTTCATGACAAACCCCAGTGAATGGCATTCTTACGAGTTCGAATATGCCCCAAGCATATTTTAACTGGTAATAACCTTGTATGTATTTTTAATGGTTATCTGCTTCTAGAACCACTGTCTCATTAGAATTTCAATACTTTTTCCATTTGTTTCTGCATATGATTAACAATTAATGAACTGAAACACTATGGTCTTTTTTTTTTTATCTTTCGAGTTGAAGTGGATTGTGTTTACATTTGACACGACTAGTAACACATCTCTCTCAAGCGTTATAGCAAGGGTTACACTTAAGTAAAACAAGATAAGAACCTCACAAAATGGAGGTGTTATTACACGCAACTGTATTGTGAACAGTCTAAAGTAGTGCGCCGAGGCTTAAGGCTATGGAGGAGGTACCTTAAGATTCTACCCCACGACCCTCCCCGGAATAGTGGGTGGAGAAGATGGATGGATGGATGGATATATTAACGCTTCTCATAAATATAACAAGATGTTACTCCTCATTATCAACCGAAAAAACTGAGGGTGCAGATTAACCGTGATATGAAGAGGAAATTAATTCGAGGTAAAAATAAGCTATTTCCAGTCATCAAGATGAGAAGGAGATAATGACGTCAAAAATGACAGCAAAAGTCCAATTGCTTCGAAGTCAGAGGTGTTACTCGTTGTAGGAGAAAGAAAGCTGTTGATGTAGAAAACTACAAAGTAAACATTTAGAAGTGGATCTTACCTTGAATACCTGTGAACCTTAACTAAAACGAAAATATTTCTTGCTTAATTACAACCTACAACATAAGAATCAGGGCGATAAGAACCATCTTAATGAAGTACCACATGCTGCTCATTTTATTTTAAACGCGATGGGAGTAGATGCTATCAAAAATCAAATATACTAGGATAATTTTTTCCCAAATCGCTCTTCTCTAAATGCATAGCATGTAAAACCATAACTTGACTTTGTTCACAGTTAATCTAGTATAGTTTTGTATACAGTGCTAAATTGCAAGTAAACTACTTCTCTGTTTGTAACTTAGCACAATAAACTGATGCTTTCAAATACCGCTGAGTGAGCAATTGCTTCGAGCAGTGCAATTTCAGGTATGATAAAAGACTATTATTTTATTTGAAGACACTTTTGAATCGAAATGTTTAACAGAGAAAGCAAAATGTTTACAGCCAAAATTAGCTAAACTTTTAGCTGTTCTTGTGTTATGACCATATATGGTTTGTAGGAAATTGAATAGAATTTAAATTTATTTCTTTGGTAATATTTATGCTTACACTGAAATTGGAAGTTGGCTTATGCCTTAGAATATTTCTGATTCTCTCATTAAGCGTTGAGGATTTAGTACGAGGAATATATAGGATTTTGTCTGAAAAAAAAATCGCAATCGAGTGTTATCTGATAATAATAACGAAAAGAAGGCTAATATTAAACACTCCAGCAGAGGACATATATTCGCTAATATTAGAAATGAAACTTCGCAGAATAATGGACACATGATTAGAATTCTTATTAACTACCATAAAATTTTTTCACATACAAGTTTTTGGTAAGAATTGAATTTATTTATAACTAAGTGTAAAGTAATAAAGAGCTATACTAAGATTGGTATCAACTATAATTCGTACAACTATTTCTCTGAGTAATTTTATGAGATGTTTTCTGAATCTATAACATTCATAGCCATTCATAGTGTAAGATTAAGATCTTGTCGCTCACATCAGGAAATTTTTATGTATACAATCTAAAATATAATGCCGATAATTTCGTATAATTTG